>NW_017731810.1:160750-162621 GCF_001890085.2 Hipposideros armiger | reverse complement strand
TAGCTTGGTATGTTTCAGGGGTACAAGTGGGGTTCTCCCGGGGTTGTAAGATGAACGGGGTTTAGAAATGATGAAATGCGAGAAAGCCTGTAGCTTAGATTTATGGAAACACAGTCACTCAGTTTAACTCTATTCATTTCAACCCAGTTGAGCGCAACCCATATGGGGTGCTTCTCCATCATTAGTTTGAGAACCACGGTTCTATTATTGGGGAGTCTCAAACTCTACTCCAGGCTGCTGGTTGTCCTGATGGCATGCATTCATTCATTCAACCAATCTCTCTCTCTCTCTCTCTCTCTCTTTCTCTCTCTGTCTGTCTGTCTCTCTCTCCCTCTTTTCCTTTACTCCTCCCTCCCTTTCCCCCCCTCTTTCTGTTAAATTCCAGTGTTTTGAATAGGAAATATAAAGTTCAGGAATGAAATAATATAAAAAGAAGAGTGAAAAGCCTTTCTCCTGTCCCTGTCCCCCGTCTTCCCAGCACTGCCCTGAGGTAGCCAGCTTCCAAGGTGGCCCCCAGTGACCCCTGGCTGCTGGCATTCATGTCCTTGTGTCATCCTCTCCCACGTTATTATAACATGGTAGGTCTTTGTTACGAATAGAATACTGCAGAAATGATGGTGTGTCACTTCTGAGATTAGGTTATAAAAGACTGCGGCTTCCCTCTTGGCCTCTCGCCTCTCCCTCTCTCCCTCCCTCTCTCTTCCCCTTTTCCTCCCTCTCTCAGATCCGTTGCTGTGGAAGAATCCAGCTGCCATATCGTGAGAACAGAGGACCCCATGTGTCAAGGGACTGAGGTCTCCCGCTAGTAGTCAGGGGGAACCGGGCTTGCCAGCACCCACGTGGCTGAGGCTGGAAGCTTATCTTTCAGCCCCAGGCAACCCTCAGATGGCTGAGGTTCTGGCTGACAGCTTACCTGCAGCCTCCTGAGAGACCCTGAGCTAGGCCCACCCAGGTGTGCTGCTTATGGATTCTAGATCCAGAGACACTGGAGGATAATGAGTGTTTGTAGTTTTTAAGCAGAAATGTTTCGGGCATTTGTTATATAGTGGTAGACACCTAATACATCCCACCCTCAATAGTTTCTTCCTTTTTTTCTAGAATTTATATGTGCAAATGCAAGCAAATGTAAATATCAATTCATCCTTGCCTCTTATTCAAAACACAGTCTGCTACACATACTGTTCTAAACACTGCTTTTCTCAATATGATATTAGAGGGAGATATTAGTACATAAAAGTAGAATAGAGACATCTTCTTGTCTTTCTTTAACAGCTGAATAGTGTTCCACCCATTGTCCATACAATAATTTGTTTAGCCACTCCCTTATCGATAGTGTTTTGATATTATAATGTTTTTGTGAATAATCTTGTACCTATATGTACAAGTACATTTCTAGCATCTATTTCTAGAGGTAAAATTGCTGGGTCAAAAGGGAACGTGTATTTGTAATTTTGATACTGTTAGATTCACCTCCGTAGGGAGTGTACCTCGTCACCTTTTCTTACTCGTCCTCCCCAGCAACGCATGAGAATCCCGACTCCCCGGACGGGAAGGGAGAGCTGGTTGGACTTGAACTCATGCAGAATGAAGTTCTTCAGTCCGGTGAGCTGATGAAGTGCGCCTCTACAGAGTTTATTTGGATGACGACTAAGGCCACCTTCCAAACTGTGTTCAACATTTGGTACTTAGAAGTGAAATTAGTGTGTTCTCTGAGTTTGCTGCCGAGACGAATTCAGTGGTAAGCCTGGCCACCATGCAGCGTTTGTTACCAGCTGTGCCAGCACAATGGGGGGTGACAAGCAGGGCACGTGGTCACCAGGGTCCCTCTCCCTGCAAAAATGAGCTGCCTCCACATGAACGTTCAAGAAATG
>NW_017731810.1:159190-159958 GCF_001890085.2 Hipposideros armiger | reverse complement strand
TCTCTTGTCAGCCATTGGGCTGGTTGGTCAGAAGCCATTACTGTTACATTCATTGCTGCTGATGAGAATTAATTTATCAGAATCTTTTTCTCGAGGGTGGCAATCCTAATATTTATTGAATGGTTACTCTATGCCAAGTCTGGGCTAAGAGCTTTACGTACTATGATTTCATGAATACCTTTATTTTCACTATTTTCCAGGCGAGGCAACAGGCTCAGAGAGGTTAAGAGCTTGCCCAAGTTCACACAGCAACTGTGTGAGGGAAGTCGAGTTTGGGTTCCAACAGTCAGACTCGGGAGTCCAAGGTTTTTATGACGTCACCATCCATGTGTTGTTCAAGGGATAACATGATTCACTTTTGGTTTTCAGGGAAGTGTGGGGGAGAGAAAGAAAAATACCAAGTGGAGAAGCAGAGAGTAGGGGAGCCAAACTCCATTTGCTGGTCCTAAGCCATATAAATAAACAGAGCTCAGCTGACAGTTTCACTCCAGTGTGGCCCCTCTCAAATACTCACCACTGGCGTTTGCACCTTATTCTGGTACCCCACCCACCCCCACCCCCAGGCTAAGAACTTAGGCGACCTCTTTTGCCTGGAATCTTTCAAACTAGTAGCATGTTGGTCCTCTGAGGGTGGGTTGGAATTTTGAAAAACCAAGTTGGGAGTTATTTGGGGTCAGGTCGGGCAAAAATGGTAGGTGAGCAACTTGTTCCTACAAGTTTTATTGAAGTGAAATTTATCTTACAGTAAAGAGATTGATTTTCTGGAGG
>NW_017731810.1:146807-152610 GCF_001890085.2 Hipposideros armiger | reverse complement strand
AGCTTCTGTGGCGTGCCTGGCTCTGTTATAGGAACTGAGCATAAAGTAAACACAGTGTGATGATCCCTGCCCTCATGCAGCTTACCTAGTTGGGCATTAATCATAGTCAAACAAATAAATGTATAATTGCAAATTATGATAAGTGCTACGAAGAACAAGTATTAGAGCTACGAGAATGTATAAATCATACGGTATCTTGACCTTGGATGGGGGCTGGTCAGGGATGGCCTTGCTGAGGAAGTGACTGTAAAGTCGAAACCTGAAATATGAAGAGAAAGTAGCCAAACGAAGGGAAGGTGGGTGATGGAAGAGGGATGCAGAAAACCTGAGGCTTAGTAGCAGGGATCGGAGATAAGGCAGATCCTTGTAGCTCTGTTCCTGAAAAGTCCTCCGGGACCCACCCCAGTCCAGCCCCCACCGGCCACTGAGGCCAGCACGGGTGAGTTGTTAGAGCATTGTGGGCAAGGAAATAACTCAGAATCTGCACGCGTTTGTTGGCAGGTGACAAACTCAAATGGCTGAAGCAGGCCATTTGAAGAATCCTTATCTTGCATACAAAGGCGCTGGGAGGTGGGGTGACTCTAGGGTTGCTTTATTCAGTAGTTCAGTTATGTCATCAAAGCCCGGGGCTCCTGCCGTCTTTCTGCTTGGACCTGTGGCGTGTGGCCTTTGTCCCATTCCTTTCCTTTAATGGACACAAAGTGGCTGCCACTGCGCCAGACATCACATCCTCACACAGCAGTGTTCAAAGACCAGAAGGAAAACCTGTCTTCATTGTGTCTCTTTTTAACTGCAAGGAGAAACTTCCCCGAAGCTCCCAGCACATTTGCCATTAACGCTCATTGGTCAGAATGGGTCACGTGCCTATTCCAAAGCAACCACTAGAAAGGGAGCCAGTATTACTGTGATTGGTTTAGATCAATCAGGGTTTATTCCTTGAAGCTCATGGGTGGATGTAACTTTTCCTGAATCATGTAACTGAATTCAATACCTAAAAAACTGGGGTTCCCTTCACAAAGAGGAAGAGGTTCTTTCTTCGATACGCAACAGTAACGTCCACCAAAGTGTAGGAAAAGCTTGTGGGGTGTGGTGAATGATGAGGTTGGAGACAGGGAAGGTTCCAGAAGATGGCATCCTGGTGAAGATGGCAGGACCCACGGAACCTAATTAGTTAATTAAATTAATTAAATTAATTAATTTAGCTGAGCCATCCTGCCACCTGTTGGCAGCT
The DNA here is from genome assembly GCF_001890085.2 of Hipposideros armiger. NCBI lineage: Eukaryota > Metazoa > Chordata > Mammalia > Chiroptera > Hipposideridae > Hipposideros > Hipposideros armiger. The sequence continues at coordinate 151,379 of NW_017731810.1, read as the reverse complement.
CAGCGGCAGCTCAGCTTGGGCCGGGAATCCAACTGGCAACCCTGTTGCTCAGAGCTCACACTCTTGAGCGAGCTCTTAACCAACTGAGCCACTCGGCCGGCCCAGGACCCAGGGAACTGTGTTGGTAGCAGGGGGATTCACACATCTCAGTAGAGTCACTTTCTCCACAAAATCTTCCTGCGGGAACCAGTGACCTTTAACTGTAGACACAACTTCCTGGAATTAGTGAGAACCTAGGCTTCCAAGTCAGTGGCCGTGCCAGGAACGGTGCTTTCATCTGTGAAGCGCTCAGCGATGCACAAGGATTTCCAAGCTCACAGCCTCGTTTACCCTCCACTTTCTAACTGGGAAACTGAAGTTCAGGAAAGGGGAAGGGACTCGCTCAGGGTCCCACCGCCAGGAAGTGGGAGCCCCGATCTCCTGTTATTCTGCCTCCCCGCCTCCTAGATACCTTCGTATGGTCTGCAGGGTAGCCCCTTAATCATGATGGATGGAAGGCACGACTGAATGCAACACAAACAAAAAAAGTTAAAAAAAGTTGTGCGAAGATGAAAACCCAGTTGGGACTCTCTTTGTGACCCGTGAATAAAGCAATGTTATGATGGAGATGTACAAGCCGCCGACAGGACTGGCTAGGTTTCTAGGGCTGTGTCAGACACCTTTGACAACACCGCGTATTTACCTTGCAGATGGATGGCCTGTCTCTTGTCCCAAATGCATCACTGATGGATATTTATGCAGATTGGAAGCCATTCTCCTTACTTTATTTTGTCCTGGTATGTTTCTACCCATTTGATTTTCTACCTTTTGACTTGACACTGTTCTTTGGGGGAACGTACTATAGGATGCATTTCGATAAACAATGCTGAAGTGACAGATTTTGGCTTTAAATGAAATTGTGTTCCATAAAGTGGGAGACAAAGGGCTATAACTCACTGTCGGCTACAGACATTTCAGGGAAAATTATCTTTCATGCTTTGATCTCCACTGTATCATTTTCCTGAGTGGCCTCATGTGCTCTATCAATCAAACCCACTGAAGATGCACGAGAACCACATTTAAAATCAAATGCAAGTTATAGATTCATCTGCCCAGAAGGAAGAGAAATGTGTCATGAATCCTCATTTCAATCTTCTGTGATTACACTCGAATTAGTTTTTGAAAACTCCAGAGGATGAAGTTTTGCACTTCCCAACTTTCATATTATTATTATTATTTTTCAAGGAGGGCAATATTAGATCAGTAGAGAGGCGGACGAAAATGATTTAGCTGTGAGATCACGGCTTTGCCTTCCATCGAACTGTAGGTTAGGGCCTTTTAATATTCCTCTGATGGGGATTTTTCATGCAGGAAGGGACGTTAAGAAGAAAGATGTTTTCTAACAAGAAAACATTTAGACAAGGAGGAGATGACCTCGCTCACTCATTCTCGCCTGTTTCCTCAGCAGACTTTTGAAGTGGGGGGGAGACCCAGGGGACATGTTATTTGCTCAGCCCCCTTTCTCTGTTCAAGGCGCTTGGCACAGGTTTCCCCATGTAACTTCCACATACCTGTGTGAGGTGGGTCTTCCACAGCCTTGCTTTACAGATGAGGACACCGAGGTCGAGAAACACGTTTAAGGTCAGGAGAGCTGAAACAGGATCGCAAGTCCGTGTGATTCAGAATGATACGCTTCTAAAATTTTTGAGAAGGAGCATTTCTTGTTGGTTACCTTACCTCTTGCCCACCGCCGTGCCTGGCACATTGTAGGTGCTCAAAAGCAGTTGTTCCGTGCCTAAACCAGGGGTCCACACACCTTCACTGTAAAGATCCAGATGGTTAACTATTTTTGGCTTTTGGGGCCGTCCGGTCGCTGTGGCAACTACTCAGTTCCTTTTGTGTAGCGTGAAAATAGGCATAAACAATACGTGAGCAAACGANCCGGTGAGCTGATGAAGTGTGCCTCTACAGAGTTTATTTGGCTGACGACTAAGGCCACCTTCCAAACTGTGTTCAACATTTGGTACTTAGAAGTGAAATTAGTGTGTTCTCTGAGTTTGCTGCCGAGACGAATTCAGTGGTAAGCCTGGCCACCATGCAGCGTTTGTTACCAGCTGTGCCAGCACAATGGGGGGTGACAAGCAGGGCACGTGGTCACCAGGGTCCCTCTCCCTGCAAAAATGAGCTGCCTCCACATGAACGTTCAAGAAATGCAGCTCTGGAGGACTCCAGAAGTATTTTCAACATGGCAGCGTCATCAGAATAAGCAGGTACCTTCCCAAGGTGACAGCGTTTTACCATATTTTCTTGTTTATAAGGTACCATTGATTGGAAGTTAGATTATTGATTTGATAACAGCTCTTTGCGGGAAAAAGAGACACGACATTAAATGCTCACATCGATTGTAAGATGAATGGGTTTTAGAAATGATTGAATGTGAAAAAGCGTGTAGCTTAGCTTCCTGGAAACACAGTCTCTCAATTCACCTCTATTCAGGTCAACCCAGTTGAGTGCAAACCTGTCTTGAGGGCCTCTTGATTTTGTTTTCTAAAATTTCATACTGGAAGGTAGCAAGGAAGTCAGCCCAGGTCAGAGGAGCGTGGATACGCACACAATGGGGCAGCGTGAGCCTTCCTGGGTTTGAAGGCTGGCGTTTACCGCCTGGCACCTGGGAGATCTGGGAAGATGACTTCTTCCAGTGTTTGTTTGAGCCTGGACAGTCTCATCTGGAAAGCAGGATTATTAATACCTGTCTCATAGGTTTGTGTTCTTTGGGATGCTTGTGGTTGTAAGTGCCGGAAGCCCAGCTCAATGGATCTTAAGGGCAAAGGAGGGGTGTGGTGGAAGGTCACTGGGGTTCATTCAACAGTAAGCCACAGAAAGGCAGGATGGCCGCGGGGCCTGGAAAACTGCTTCCAGGGCTGGTACACCCCCAGAATTGTTTTGCATCTCTTGTGGAGAGCAGCATTCTTCATGAGACAAATCTAAAGTGTTACATCTTATCGGTTCAATGACAGGAGTGACATGGGCCCGGTTCCCTTGGTCCCGAGGTCCAAAATCCCAAGGAAAGAACCTTTGACCCAACTTGGGTGATGTATTCCTCCCTGGGTCCGTAAGTCTGGTCATGGGAGGGGTAGGGGGCAGTTCTTAGAAAAGGGATGATGAGCAGAAAATAACACAGATCTTCAAACAGAGTTACTGTGAGGATGAAATGTCCATAACTTACCTAGCCCACAGTAAATGCTCAATAAACGGTCAGCAATAATGAGAACGGTGATAATAAACACTGATGGCGAACCGTTATTGAGTGTATTTTCCATGTCAGGCCCTCTGTCCAGCACTTCACATGCCTATCGCATCAATAAAATGTGTACGTTTTTACTTATCACTGATGCACCCTTCCCCGTCTCCCAGAGCCATTGAAAAACCCCCAAGCCATTACTGATTTCCTGAGGGCTCAGTGGACACAAAATGAGAGGAAGGGGAGCTTGAGGCCATGTGTCCTGCCCAGAGATGAGTGAGTTCGTTTTCTGTGCATGAAGCGGGGACTTTGATATTGGAGGCCGCTGCACTTCAAAGGTGTTGCTACCCTTAGTGAATAATAAACGTGTTAGCTGCTTTTGGGTGCAGGGAACAGAGCTACACATCTGATGGGGCAGCTACGCGTGTTGTCTGCCCGGGGTCCAGATTTCTAGCACTGATATGATTTCTTGGCTCTCTTGATCCCTGAATCTGCTTCAAAGACAGAAAGCCCCAAGACTTCTGGGCTCTGTAATTACTCAGGGCTTTGGAGACTAGTTCCCTTATGAACAAAATAAAGGTGGAAACCTGTACAGATGAAGGAGGTGTGACAGACTGGGCCAAGCCGCTGCTGGGGCAGTGGGCGGGGTTAACTCTCCAGAGAGCCTTGGCGCCTCTGGGGCTGGAGATTCTGGATGGAGGAGATGGTTTTTGTCTGTCCTCACTCTGGCTAGTAACTGAGCTGAACATTTTGCATTTGCCCCTCGAGTCCCGCTCTCCACCCGCCTCTCTCCTGCACCCACGTAGGCTGACCTCTGTGGGTGGCCTCACCCTCTTGTGGCTGGTTAGCTTTGGCCACAGGAGGACCCTCATAGGATACTGAGGTTGGGGGGAGAGAGAGGTTGGAGCATTTATTCCTCCTGCTCCTCCCAGTTGAGGTGCCAGGGGTCGGCTGCCTCTCTCTCCTGGAGGTCCCAGCTCCTACCAGGCAGCTCCCTCCAACAGCTATAGCCTCTCTCCTTGGGGTTCCGTAACTGCCTCCTTTCCCTTCCCCTCCAGGCTCAGGGGTGGTGACGATTCCTCACTGTTGCAGTTCTGGGGTACTGCGCCATTTTTTGTTGGCTTCCCTTAGTCCTGCTTGCATCTCTGTACGCATCCCTTTATTAAATTCTTCTCAGTTGTCCCATTTGAGGGTGCCGTGTGTTTCCTGCCACGATCCTGACGGATATGCTATCCCCGAGAATTCATTTAATTTTCCCATTCATCCATTCATGCATTCATCCATTCATCAACCCTCCCACACATGCTTACTCTGTCCCAGGACTTGTGCTGGGGCTTTAAAGAATAAGATGA
>NW_017731810.1:132501-141992 GCF_001890085.2 Hipposideros armiger | reverse complement strand
AGCTCTTATCCTGGCTGGTTTCTGGGACTTTGATGATATAAAATTTTGGGGAACAAAGAGTGTGGAGACAGCTGAAAAGTGGAAACAGGGTTGAATTAGTCTGCTTGACAAGGATTGAGAAACATGGTGTTGGGGGCAAGACGAGAAAATATCAGCCGCCTGGGGTCAGAGAGCTCGTTTGGGGTTTGTTCTGGGGAAATGGAGAAATGCAGACCTGGGGAGGCAGGCACGGGAATTTAGGGGTATATCATTGGGGGTTCAGAATTGGGTCTCCTGTTATAGAAGTTCTTACTGGGGACCGAACTGGCCCCTTGGTTTTATTTTAGAACCTTTGGTTTTGGGGGTCCTAGTGACAGGAGGTGGAAGGGACACTCATGGCGGGAGATGGTTTTGTTAGATATCCTGTAAAATAAAAAGAAATAATAATTCCTCCATATTCTGCTTGATATTTGAGTGGTCTGCCAGGCACTCATGTGGGTTAGAAACCTGTTTATGATTATCTGACTCTTATTTCGTTATAAATTCATTTCATTTCTCCTTTTTATTTCCATCAGGGCATGATGGTGATTGGTTATTAAAATAAGGACAGGTAGGTTGTATTATCAATAAACTTCCATTTGGGGTGGCAAAGAGGGATTTTCCAGATATTAGCTAAAATGTGGGGACAGTGGGCCTGATGGAGCCGAAACCCCCGCCTCTGATATTCTGGGCTGATGCATGGGGCTCTGCTTTTCAGCTCCTTTTGGGTCCTGGAGTCTGTTCCTTTGAAGGCACAGGCTGGGCCCCTGATTATATTCGGGACACACAAGCATCAGCTGTAGGCACCTGGGAGAGTGAAATAAAAGAGATGTTTCCTTAGGGAGCAACTGCCTTGGCATGACCCATTTTCCTTTGGTTTGCAGGGTGGAGCCAGATGTCTCCTGTGTCAGTGGGGTGGTTCTGGGCAGAATTTTTAAAGTGCTTCAGCCTCTCCTTTAGCTCAGTCTGAAGAGAGCCTTTCCCTCACAGCCTCATTACGACTGAGCTGACTGTGAGGTCAGGCGGTGCCCAGCCTGTACCCTCTCAGGGGCTGAGGCCCTTCCTCCCACCCTAGACATCTTCCAGTTATGTCCTCATGTGCCCTAGACAACGACGGTTGTCAGCTTTTCCCTTTATGTGGCCAGAACCATCCTTCCTTTTACCCCGTGGGACCTTGGTAAAACTGGAATCTCTAGCCCTTCCTCTTTAGGTGGGATTTTCTCCTCCAGAGGGCTCAGAGGCATTGTAAGTGAAAAATTTGTCCGGAGCTGGGCGGGCATTTTATTCTGATGGAAGACTCCATCGGAATTTTCCATTGTTACGATAGGGTGTGGCAGGTGAATCCTCCAATCAGATACCTTGGATCCTACTCTGCCTCTACCATGTACTAGAAGCTGTGTGACTTTGAGCAAATGACGTAACCTCTCTGAGCTTCACCTTCCTTATTTGTAAAAGGGTAGTGATAGTATTAGGGTTAAATGATATAATGTATAGAATATGCTTCGCACCCAGTGCCTGGGATCAGCTACCCGCTCAGTAAACATCAGCTTTATACTGGCAATTATTATTTATCAGTATACAGAATTAAACTTGAAGATTCCAAGCTCATGTTCTCTTAACCCAATATCCCTGCGTAAGTTTTTCTAAGTTACTGTATGTTCTCAGGGACATAATTCCCTTTGACTTCCCGATCTTTCCAGTACCAATCAGGAGTGTAACTGGCCCAGGGATGCCTGTGGCTGTGAGGGCTGCCCTTCCACTGTCCTGCTCGCCTTTCGCAGGGTGGGCGTTGGAAAGGAGAGATGATGGAGGAAGCACCAGCCCTCTGTTACTGTCATAATCCGCTCGGGCTGCGGTAACAAAATGCTGCAGACTCAGTGGCTTAAACAATAGGCATGAATTCCTCACAGTTCTAAAGTCTGGGGAGCCTAAGGTCAAGGTGCTGGCAGATTTGGTGTCTGGTGAGGCCCCGCTTCCTGGTTTGCAGGTGGCCATCTTCCAGATGTGCCCTCACGCGGCTGGGGAAAGAAAGGGCTCTGGTCTCTTCCTCCTCTTGTGAGGGTGCTAATCGCATGCTGTGGGCTCCACCCACATGACCGCATCCGAACCTAGTCACCTCCCCAAGGCCCTCCCCCAGATACCATCCCATTGGGGGTTTGGATTTCAACGTATGAATTTTGGGGAGATAGAAACATTTAGTCTATGGTACTTTTCCAAAAGCCTCCCTTAAGCCCTGTCTTTGTCTATTCTCGCTTGACAGACGAGGAAATTCACACTCCAAGACAAGCCTTGAGCTGTCCACGGCAGCAAAACTTATAAGCACCAGCTTCCCAGATAATTGCATTCAGCCATGGGAGCAGAATTAATCACTGCCCCATATCCGTCCAGAGAGCACAGTGCCTTACTAATAATAAAGCCAGGAGACCCAGCTTGACCGTCAGATGTGTCTGTGGTCGGGGTTCAGGTTCGTTTGATTCCCGGGTCTGTCACGCAGCTGTTTAACATGTTACCTCACCTCTGGTGCTCAGTGTCCACATCTGTACAATGGGCATCATAACAGTGCCTTTTTACTGTTGAGAGGCTTTTCTGGCATAACGCAGGGCAAGCGCCCATCAAGAGCCTGATGTGGTAAGTGTTCAGTGCATGTTGGGTGTTATTAGCCCCGGCGCACTGTCCACGGAGGTTGGTTTTTATTGGTGCATGCTATTCCTTCCTGCTGGCTGTCTTTTAGGGAGCGCAGAATCAAAAGGGGAGGAGGCACAAGTCTGGGTGCTCTGGGCTGGGGGACGTTTCCATCCACTGTCTCATCGGGATAAACCTGGGGCTTCCCATGAGAGCCCCTGATGTCTTAAAGCAGACATGAGGAAGGAAGAAAAGCTGCTCGTGGAAGGGGTCAAAAAGGAGCGAAGGTCAAAGTATCATAGCTGGAGAGGGGTGGAGCCAAAATCAGAAGCCATGGCCACTCCAGCTCCAAAAAGCCCGTGTCTGCATATCTATGCCAACTTGCTTTCCAGCTCGCCCCATCCGGTAAACTGAGGCGTGTGACCAGGAGGGCTTAAGGAAGAGATGTCACAGACCCGTCCTTAAACACGTCTCCGTTCCCGCTGTCGGTTGCCACTTATGAACCCTTTCACCATGTGGTAATGACTTTGAGTTTTCCCGTCATCTTGATTCGATATGAGAAATTTGGGATTTCCAAATTGACAGAGCAACCCGATTTGAAAGACGCTGGAAGGCAAACATCTGTGAAAAATCACGGGAACAATGTCAACATCTGTCCCTGCGGAAGGGAAGTCACCGAGCTTCTCAATTTACAGCCAGTGAACCTTGGAGGCTGTGATGCTTGCAGACTGAAATGCATGCTGAAGCTATCGGAATGGCTGGCTCGTTTAGTTTGGGTGCCTATCAGATTTTTCATCGTTTCCAGTTTAAAAAAAATTCTGTTTTGAATAGGGAATGTGTGCCTCTGGCAAAAAAAAAAAAATTAAACAGTGCAAAAAAAGTGTACAGGGAAAAGGAAGCCTCCTTTTCATCCAAACTACCAGTGCCCCTCCCCCAAAGGTACAAAATGTTGCTGGCTTCTCTAAAAACCTTCCAGAAGAGACGTTCTTTGTATGGAAGAATGTATGTGTCTATATTAACAGTCTCGTCCTAGTTTTAAAAGATACACATGATAGCACATTGTACACTATTTCGATTTATTTTACTTAACAATGTATCTTTGCTGCACATCAGTACACATAGAGAGATGCCTCATTCTTTTTAATGGCTGTGTAGTATTCTAGTGGATGGGTGTATACACACATAAAAATTAGTTAACTAGTTTCCTCGTGGGGGCACATTCGGGATGTTTGCTGTCATTTTCTACCACGGTTTATACTTGGGTTTACATCTTGGTGCATTCGAATGGGCTCGTCTGTAGGATAAACACCCAGAAGTGGAATTGCTGGGCACAGAGAGGACATGCATTTAAAATATTATGGCTTCTAGTTTGAAAGGAAGGTTTTCTTCTTTACCTTGGAGGGAGCATCACCTGCTTCAAGGAGATCAGACTGATGGAGCTTAGGGACCATTCACAGATGCGGTGGCCACCTTGCTGTGCCCCAGCTGCTGCGGCTTCAGGCTGGAGAGCTGGAAAATGTCTGCTCATTACATCTTTGAGGCTTTCTGACTATATTGAGAGCCTGTGCTTAGAAATACATGAACTACCACGTATTCACAGTTACCCCGTCCACGAGGTCTGGTGTGTTTCTCTCTTTATCCTAATCCTGTTTACCTCTTTACCCTGCTGTTTTCTTCTTCATCCTGTGCCCACACCTGCTCCCTTTTACTGCAGCTAGGGTGCTCAGTCTTGCCAAGTCGAGGTAAACCCAGACCCTTCCAGTTTAAAACCTGGACTCTTGGGTGAAGAGTCAATTCAGGGTTCTCAGGGTTGAAACCTTAATTAATTCAAGGTTTCTCATAGTGTTGCCTTCCCTTTTTGGTCTTGGCCTTTGCAGGACCACCGAGGCACTCCTGTCCCAGCTGCCCAGAGGGTTGGCCGCTGATGGTTTAGAGCTGAGTTGTACCTCTGGTTGAAGGAAGCTACCTAGTTCTAGGAAACCCTCCTCCCCGCCAAGGCATCCACGGCCAACGACTGCTCCTTGTTGGTTGCACAGGCCTGGTTCCCTTGACTTGATTTGGGATGTCTCTGAAGGAACGTCCCCGATTCAGGGCTCCCCTGGGATTGCCTCAGGTGTCCGTAGCAATCTGGTGCCGTTTTCCTCGCTTCCTTATAGACTGCTCCCTAGGAAACCTGCCCCACACAGACCTCCATCCCTGCCTGAAAACCCTACCGTGACAGACTCATAAATGTCATTGGGGGTGTGTGTGTGTGTGGGGGGCAGGAAGGCACCCCGCTGACCTGCTGAGGGACACCCCCTGAGGGAAATCTGCCCCCCCCCACTCCCCATACGCCTCTGGAGAGGGATGAATTTCCTGTTGCCTTTGAGGTGGGTCCTGTGCCAGGCGGGGGTGGAGGTGGCCCTGGTTCTACCTGAATACGTCATCTTTCCACCTAGTTCCATCTGTTTGCTCCCCAGAAGCTAAGGAGCATAGCATCTTTCTCACCTGTGTGTTGTCCTCAGGTAGTGAACGGTTGACTCAGCATGTGGGGGGTGGTCCAGTTCTGCACAGGAACCTGTTCGTTAGCCCTTGGAATATTCTGCCCGATACTCGTTGTTTACCTGGGGCCTTGGGACCCTCCGATACTGTATGCTAACAGTGTGGTTGATGGTGAACGCCTGTTTTTGCATGCCTCAGGCTTTGGGCCATTGCGGTATCAGTTAGAGCTCTGGAGAGGCTGGGGAGGGAGGAATTAGGACCAGCCATAAAGACACTCCATGCCTGTGTGACCGACCCTCAGGAAGAACCCTGGCCACAAGTTTGGGTGAGCTGCTTTGGTTGGCCATACTGTCTTCACACCTGTTTTTTTAGAGAATTCGGTGCTGACCGTGACTCCCCTGGGAGAGGCACCTGGAAACTTGTACCTGGCCTCTCCTGGACTCTTCTATTCACCTAAAAATTTTTTTCCAGCTTCATTGAGATATAATTGACATATATCACTGTATAAGCTTAAAGTGATGATTTTATGCCCAAATATTGTGACGTGATTACCAAATACAGTTAGTTAATCCCCCAATGACCTCATCATTACCTTTCGCTTTTTTTTGTGGTGGGAACATTTTAGGACCTGCTTTCTCAGCAACTTTCAAGTGTGCGATACAGTATTGTTATCTGCGGTCATCCTGCTGCATGTTAGATCCCCGGGAGCTATTCACCTTATCACTGGAGGTTTATACCCTTTGATCAGAACATCCCCATTTCCCCACCTCCCAACCCCTGGCAGCCTCCGTTCCACTCTTTGCTTCTATGAGTTTGGATTTTTTTAGATTCCACATAGAAGCGATTCATACATGATTTGTTTTTCTCTGACTCATTTTGCTTAGTATGATACCCCCAGGGTTCTACTTTGCTGTCACGAATGACAGGATTTCCTTCTTTTTTAGGGCTGTGTAATATTCCATTGTATGTATTATATGTACCACATCTTCTTTATCCATGTCATTTGACATTTGGGTTGTTTCCATGTCTTGGCTGCTGTGAATAATGCCGGGAGTGCTGCTGTCTCTTTGAAACCTCTCTGATTTAATTTGCTTCTGATATAGTCCCAGATACCCAGGAGTGGAATTGTTGGGTCATATGGTAGTTCTATTTTTAATTTTTTGAGGAACCTCCATACCGTTTTCCAGGGTGGCTGCACCAATTTGCAATCCCACCAACATTGCACGAGGGTTCCCTTTTCTCCACATCCTCACCAACACTTGTTGTTTGTTGATTTATTGATGATGGCCATTCTGACAGGTGTGAGGTGATATCTCATTGTGGTTTTGATTTATATTTCCCTGATGATTAGTGATGTTGAGCACCTTTTCATGTACCTGTTGGACATTTGTATGCCTTCTTTGGAAAAACATCGATTCAGGTCCTCTGCCCATTTTTAAATGAAATTTTTTGTTGTTATTGAGTTGTATGAGCTTCTTCTATATCTTGGATATTAACCCCTTATGAGATAATATGGTTTGCAAACCTGTTCATTTTGTTGTGTCTTTTGCTGTGCAGAAGTTTTTTCGCTTGATGAAGTCCCTATTGTTAATTTTTGCTTTTGTTGGTTGTGCTTTTGGTGTCAAGGCAGAGCGTCTGCAAAAGCTCCCTCTCACGGCCATTGGGGATACACACAGGGTGTATGTGTGGGGGGCTGAGGCACGTGGAGCATTGGGGGGGAGTCCTGTGGTCCATTTGGGGGAATCTGCAGATGACATGCCCCCAGCGACTTGTATGTAGGTTTCCCGATGGATTCACAATGAGGTTAGAAGGACCTGTGTCCCTTTGATATCCCCTAAGAGCCCTGCCTGCCGTTCTCCCAGCCCCCGAGTCGCCCAGCACACCTCGGTATCCTGGATGGGGCAAAAAAGAAGTGGGTCCCTTTGGCAGGGTCCCGCATGGCTGGGGGATCTGGGCGCTCACTCGTTCTCACTTCCTCTGTTGGAGAAATCACGGGCCAGGAAGGCCTTTCTTGGCCCTGAGCTGTGCTGCCCTGGGGGAGGGGTGACGTGGATAAAGTGAAATTGTTTCTTTTACGTTCTGCAGTGTGTCTAACCTTGAAATTTTTTTTTTCTCCAATGTCGCGCTGGAACTCTCCCCTGGAAACGTGGACTTCCACAAAGCCTCTTCTTGTCCATGGGTGATGGTGTAAATTGGTGTTCTTTGGGGGAAGAGGGTAGAAAATGGTTATTTCACCATATTGATCTGTCCTTTTTGCTTTTGCTGATTTTAATCTGTATCCTTCGCTTGTAAGAAACCATAACCGTGGGCATTCTGACTTTTATGAACTCTGTGAGTCCTAGTATATCATTGAGACTGAGGGTGGTCTTGGGTGCCCCTGATAATGGTCACTTTAGACAGCGACCATCTTCGATTAGCTTACCCATGAGGTAGAGGTCAGAGGTAGTAGGTGTGAGGCTGAGTAGGAGAATATTCCACAGCTCTAGGCATTGTTCGATGCTGGTGCTCGAGCTATGAGCCAAAGGTCATTGTCTTCATGGAGCTTACATGCTAGCGGGGAAAATGGACAAAACCCCCCAAACAAACAGAGCCCAAAACCCAACAATCAGAACCAAAAACCCTTAGTGTCTTGTGAAGGGCTGATGGATTTCTTTGGACATTTAAAATACTTAGAGTTTACCCCATCCTGTCTGAGCCAGCCCCTGTTTGCCTCCCCAACTCATCTCTCACCACACTCTCCCCATCATCTCACCGTCCCAGTTCCTCTAACACATGCCGCTCCCTCTCACCCCAGGGCCTTTGCACATCCTGTTATCTCTGTATGAATGCTTTCCCTCACTTGATACTGGATAACTCCATGTTGTCCTTCTAGTCTTAGCTTAAATGTTACGACCTCAGGGAAGCCTACTTGGATTTCGCCCAACCAGTTGGAGCCACATTAGATCCAGTTCTTACAGCAACCATCCATCTTTCTTAATAGCCTTATCCCAATTATAATCATGCATTATCTTTCCTTTGGATTTCAGCTGTGAGTCTGAGTGGTTGGGAATTTGGATGTGCTGATTATCAAAGTGGATCATTTAGGTGAAGTGTTATGTCCTGGGCCCCCTCAGAATTCAGCACCTGGCACTGGGTCTTGTCTCTGATTCTGCCAAGTCGCCCTGTTCTCTGTGGGTGTCGAGTCCTCCATTCCAGACCTGCTGGCAGGAACCTTTCCAGTGGCCACTGTCCCCAGGGTCATGGCTAAGGCACTCGCCTCTTCATTTGCTCGCTTGTCCCTCCTGTTGCCTCTCGCCCGCCCTCCAGGCCAGCAGACAGGAGGGCTGGCGAGAACTTGAAATGTTCCCGTAGATGATACACGAGAGGGGCGTGTCAGCAGGCAGTAAGCTCTGCACCCAACAGTTGGCAGTTGGGGCTTCTAATTTTAGGCCCAGGGAGGAAGCTGATTTCTGTGATGAGGTTGGCCACGTGCGCTATCAAGGGACAACTGAGCAAAAATCTAAAATGTGTATGAAGCTGTGATGAGTCTGAGCTACCTCCGCATTTATGTTGGGGGGGCTGCTTGTGAAAGTTGGCTGTGTGGCCGCAGTGCAGTATTAATCATGGGTGGCATAAAAATCCTCTAAAATGACAGCCAGACGCGATCAAGGCAGTTGGGGTTTGTTTTAGGAGACAAGTCCTTTCTTTTTCACTGAAGTTGTGCAGCATGAGGCTGGTGCGTCCTCGTAGGCACCAAGACGTGAGATTTGTGTTGGAAGTTCCTGGGCTCTCTGAGCCCCCTGTGTCTTGAGGGTCTTCTCTTTGCTGATATGGGGTTGGGCTCTCTGCTTCCTCCTGGGGTGACATATCGGGAGTCCCTGGTGGACATATCAGCCACCTTCCCTAAATTTTCCTGCTTGCTTCCAGGGGGGGTAACGCCAGCCCCATCCATTGAAGATGAGCTTTTTGTTACCAACCTGATGTTTCTGCAGAAATGCCCTTCTCCCTTTCACTATATGGTGCTTGGGGATAGTCAATTTCATCATTCCCTAGCTTTGCAAAATTGGGAAAACCCCTGCCTCTTTTGGAACTTATTTTGTATTGCATGTTGTTTTTGATTTGTCTGAGTTGCTCTATTTCTTCTTTTACCCTATGGTTCCATGGTGGAACTTATGTATGTGTTTGTTCTTTTATTCATCCATCCCATCCATCCATCCATCCATCCATCCATATATTCATTGAACATTTTCCATGCAAAAGACCTAATACTACGTAGTGGAGATACAGTGATGAGCCGGACAGGCCCAGCCCTAGGGACTCATAGGCTTGGGAGTGTGTGTGAAAGATGGGGTTGGAGAGGCAGCAGTAAGGCCCAGAAGTGGCCCCAGTGA
>NW_017731810.1:124454-125006 GCF_001890085.2 Hipposideros armiger | reverse complement strand
CACCATCACCACCATCACCATCACCATTGTCACCACCACCATCGTCACCATCATCTCTATCATCATCACCATCACCATCATCGTCATCATCACCACCATCATCACCATCATCACCATCACCATCAAGTCCACGGTGGTGCCATGTAGCCATTTCACAGATGATCAACCGTAGTTTGGGAGCAGTGCAGTGATTTGCTCAGTAAACTCTGAGCAGGCCTGAGAGCTTAGCTAACACTAAGCTCTTGGTTTGCAGGCTGGGTCTGTCTCTAACCTGATGTAGATTGCTTTTTCTATTTCCCTATATAAAAGTGTGTGGTGGCAGGGGGAACTCAGTTACCTGTATTCTAGCCACAGCTTTCTCTGAGCCCCAGTCTCCTCTTCTGAAAAAAGGTGTGTGAGTTTTCTATTGCTGTATAAAAATTACCACAAACTCTGCAGCCCACAGTAACACATACCCAAGGGCACTCAATATTTACTATCAACTCGGTTTCTGTAGATCAGGAGTCTGGGTACAGATTAGCTGGGTTCTCTGCTTGGGGTCTCCCTGGGCAG
>NW_017731810.1:118909-124308 GCF_001890085.2 Hipposideros armiger | reverse complement strand
TTGAACTGTGTGAACCACCAGCCAAATCCAGACTGGAGGGCTCGCGGCCAGGTGTCCTGAGGTCCCCCACAACCAGTTGTGAGTAAAGCAAGAGACAGAGGGAACCTTTATATTAGAAGTAACTTAGAAAGATGCATCATGAGGGGAAGGGCACTTGACCTCTGTGGTATTCGTTTTAAAAACCTACAACTCCAGTCTATCGTGAGAAAAACACCAAACACAAATTGAGGGACATTCTACGAAATCCCTCAAGGATTCTCCCTGCAACTGCCAAGATCAGGAGAAACAAGGAGTGACTGAGAAACTGTCCAAACCGAGGAACCTAAAGAGACATGATGACTACATGCAATTGGGTTTTGTCGCCTGTGCTTTTTGTGTCATATCCAAAAAAATCATTGCCCGGTGCAATGTCAATTCACCATAGCTAACATATGGAAATAACTCAAGTGTTTGCTGATGGATGAATGGATACAGAAAATGGGGCACACACACACAGTGGAATATTATTCTGACATAAAAAGAAGGAAATCCTGCCACTTGGAACAGCATGGATGAACTTGGAGGACATTACGTTGAGTGAAATACGCCAGCTACGGAAAGACAAATAGCGTATGGTCTCACTTATATGTGGAATCTAAAAAAGTCAAACCCATAAAAATGGAACATAGAATAGTGGTTGCCAGGGCCTGGGGGATGGCAGAAATGGGTAGATGTTGGTCAAAGTGTACAAATGTTCACTATCAAGATGAATGATTTCTGGGGATCTGACTATAGCATGGTGACTATAGTTAATAATACTGGAGCGTATACTTGAAATTCGCTAAGAGAGTAAATCTTCAGTGTTCTCATTACACACACACAGATGGTAACTACATGAGGTGATAGATGTGCTAATTAACGTAATTGTGGTAATCATATCACAATGTACATATATTAAATTATCACTTTGTAGACCCTAAGTATATACAGCTTTATTTTCAATTATACCTCAATAAAGCTGGAAAAATAAAGGAAAAAAAAATGAATGTAATATGGGATCCAGGAACAGAAAAAAGTTAGTGAAAAACTGGTAAAATCCAAACACAGCCTTGGGTTTAGTTAGCCTTGATGTTGGTTTCTTGGTTTTGACCCGTGCACCATGGTAACACAAGATGATAACATCAGGGGAAAGGGAAAGTAGGCGAGGGGGTAAATGGGGGGCCTGAACTCTCTTTGCAGATCTTCTGCAAATCTAAAATAATTGTAAAATTAAGTTCACTCAAAAACAGATACAGCAAGTTCAAAAATTGGGCCAGACTAAAATATGGCGTCAAAGGATGCACAGGTGGGTGATAAAACTAGAAAGAAACATAAGGAAGCGATAACTATGAAAACCATTTGGGTTAGAGGGGAGGGGACTGTAATCAGGGTGAAGTACATGGTGGGGCCTCCGGTGGGTGGGGCCTCCGGTGGGGGTGGGGCTTCCAGTGGGGTGGGGCCTCCAGTGGAGGTGGGGCTGGCAGACTTTTAATTCTTTACCGATGGGAGGTAGTTGCAAAGATTTTGCCTTATAATAATTCAATAAGCTACAGATGTGTTTTGTGTGATTTTTGTTGTTTTATTTTTCAATGAACAGGGTTAGACAGCGGATCCTCATGACAGTCGCTAGGTTGCTTGCTCTCTGCTCTACAGTTGCTTACCTCTGGCTAAACTAGGGGGTAGCCTTCTAGCTGGTCCCCAGCTCACTCTGGTCCCCTCCATTCCAGCCTTGTCCCCCTCAGCCAGAGAGATGTTCCAAAGCTGCAAAGCCAGTCATGTGTTGCGTGTCAAGGTGAACCATTAACTGAAGTAATCTCCAAGTAATACCACCTTTGTCCTTGCTGACACAACTCTGTGTGTTTGGGTATCAGGTGACCACGTACCTGGGGAGGGTGGGACTTGTCCCTAGTCCCAGGGGTGACCCATGAAGGCCATTCCCCTGTGTGAGATGTTGGTCTAGGATTGGGCATGTGATTCTGTCCTGGCTGATGGATGGAGTGTGGGGAAACCTTCTGGCAGCTCTAGAGGGACCCCTGAGAAAGGGTCCCACCCCTTCCTTTCTGACTTAGATGTGGACTTTATAGCCCAGCCACCATCTTGTCACAGGAAGAGGAGACCAGTCCACACACGGAGGGTGGTAGAGCAGGACGGGAAGCCTTTGGGCCCTTACTAACACTGTGGAGCTGCCGGGTCCCTCCTGGAGATAAATCAAGGAGACTGTAAACTCTAGGCAATTCCCACATGGACTGAGGTGGGCTTTGGACTGACCAGATCCTCGCGGCTTTGTCCATCTCTTATTTAGAACAAAGGGGAGGCTTCCACTGACATGCAAGTTGTATTTGCTCACCCATTTGTTTCCCCTTCTCCTTGCCCTTGGCTACGAGGCTTTGAGCACAGGGAGGGTGTGATTCAGCTGAGTTTTCTTAACCTGAGCACAGTGCCTAGTACAGAATTGGCACTCAATTAATATTGGTCACGTGGATTTTACCATTCACTCGGAGTAAGATTTGACTGAGGAGAGAGAGAGAGAGACCCAGAGTCTGAAGCCCAAATAGGAGGGCCGGACTGGAGAAGTGGAGGATAGGCATTATATAGTATCATCATCATTGTCACCATCATCACCATCANGACCCAGCATTCCTAACCACAGTGATTGACTCAGGAGCGGACCGATGGGTGTGACCCAAGCCCAACCAATGAGCATCAGCCCTGAGACTTTGGCCGGGACTGTCTGTCCCCTGGGGTTGCTAAGTTGGTAGAATATACGAGTAAGCCGAAAGTTGCTGGGAAGAGCTAGTCCACGGGAAGGCTGTCTGAGGATGAGGCCATCACAAAGGGAGAAGAGGTCCCTGAGATGAAATGCAGGCTCCTGTTTGTCTTTGCTGAGGTGAGTCTGATTTGGGTTTTCATTTGCATGAGAAACCATTCTGAGTGTCGCACATCATTAGGCAGCCCACTGCGTTTCTTCTCAAGTCTGAGGTGGTAACTGAAAAGAATTACAGGCTGTTTCTGAGACACCTGCTGGAAGCATCCGCCGTTTTCCTGCCGCTTTCCTCCCACCAGGGCCAGTCAAGAGACAGTTTAGCTTGGTATAAAAACACAAGGGACTCAGAGACAGATAGCTACGCCGGTCACCAGTCGTGTGGTCTTGGGCATAATCCTTAAACTTCCCGTGCCTCTGTTTTCTCACCTTTAAACTAGGGGGTAACACAGCCGGGTGAGGAGCAAATGAGCTCAAGTCTCCACAGTGACATATAGCACAGAGCTCAGCATAATTCTCTCTGTCACGCATGGAGAGGGCTGGAGAGGGCCTGGGCAGATACTTCTTCCTGGTGCAGGAGGGCTCTATGGAGGGAGACAGTAGTCCAGTCCTGTCTCTCCCGGCCTTGACATCGTTAGAAGGCAACCAGCTCTTTGCCTCGGATGACCCCTCCCGCCAGCTGGGGAGATAATGGAGTGAGTTCAGGGCAGGCTGAGGGGAAGTGCCCGCCGAGCTGCTTGGAGTCTCCGGCATCCTCTCAGCCTTCTTCTCAGCTCTTCTTATATTTCTTGGCTCCTGATGACAGTTGTTTATGAAACGCTGGGCTGGCCTTGCTGCTGGGAGAAGGAAATGGATGTAGGAGCCCTTGTGAGGCATTACCAGGGCCCAGGGGACCCAAGGGGCTGCGTCCTCGTGCAGACGGAGTTCGATGGCCGCCCCTCCCAGGGTGAACCTCACCATGCCGTCCACTCCCTCGCTGTCTGCTGTGGATTGAGTGTGTCCCCCGAGAAAACTCATGTGTTGGAGCTTAATACCCAAGGTGCTGATGGTATTAGGAGGTGATTAGGACTTGAGGAGGGACCCCTCATGAATAGAGTTAATGCCCCCATAGGAGGAGACAGGAGGCAGATGGTTTCTCTCTGCCCTGTGAGGACACAGCGAGGAGACGGCCGTCTGCAGGCTTGGAGGAGAGCTCTCTCACCACAAGCCAGCCATGCCGGCACAAGCCCCCAGAACAGTTAGGAAGAAATGTCTGCTGTTTAGCCCCCGGTCTGGGGTGATTTTGTTATGACAGCCCGAGCTGAACAATACAGTGTCCCTGACACTGCATTTAAAAAATGGTGAGGTGAGACTCCACAATCCAGACCGTTTGTCTAGGGAGTGAGAAAAATGGGAGGGGACAGTGCCTGGGTGGGTGTAACCCATGTTCCCGAAGATCTGCGATGCAGAGTTGAAGCAAGTGTCATAAGCAGTATTTTCCTGACTCCATTCTGCCTGTCCTGTCAGAATTCAGCTTCTTTCAAATTCTGTTCAGATAGGCCTGAGGATGCAGGGGCAGTTTTCTTTGTTTTCAGTTAATATAGCGGCCTCTTATATTCTCTACGAGGAATACCCTTCTGTTCACCAACTATTTTTCAGCCAATCGTTTTTTCTTTCCCTCCCTCCCACCACCCTCACCACTACTTCTTCAGAAACGTGTCCGTCCCCGAGCCCTGGAAGGTTCAGAATGCTGTATATATGATTCTTTGGACTCGGGCCATGGGCGATTGTACCAAGGGGCACGTAGGGGACTGAAGTCAGGCCATGTGGCCTCTCTCCCAGGAACTGGGAATTGACAGTCTCTGAGCTCATCTCTGGTGGGTGCTTGAAGCTAGAGGGGTGGAAAATTGATGACGGCATAGGCATGTCTGGTCTGTGGGCACATGTAGCAGAGAAAATTGAGAGAGAGAGAGAGAGAGAGAGAGAGAGAGAGAGAGAGAGAGAGAGAGAAACAGGCAGGACGGACCCGGCATTCTTGGGAAGGGAGGCAGGCTCTGTTGGCTCCTGCTGGATTTCTATATTACTGTACTTCTCTGGGTTTTGTGAGATACCCTGTGTTATGTGTTGAATTGTGTCTCTCCAAAAGATAGGTTGAAGCCCCAACACCCCAGGATTCAGAAAGCAACCTAATGTGGAAACAAGGTTGTTGCAGACATAATTAGGTAACATGACATCGTGTTGGAGTAGGGTGGTCCTTAATCCAGTATGACTGGTATCCTTATGAGAAGAGGGTAACTGGGACACAGACACAGAGGGCAGACTGGCCTGTGAGGATGAGGCAGAGACAGGAGTGATGCTGTCACAAGGCACGGAGTACCTGGGGCTGCCGGAAGCTGGGAGACACAAAGAAACATCCTCCCCGAGAGGCATCTGATGGAGCACAGCCCCCGAGAACCCCAAGAGAATCCATTTCTATTGTTTTAAATCACCCAGTCTGGGGCACTTTGTTATGTCAGCCCCAGGAAACTGACACACACTGTATCCTTCTCGAGTGAGCTCCGTGCTTCATAATGAGATTATCTCCATCTGGGAATCTTGGCCCAGCTGCCAGCTGCAGCAACGTCACAGGACAGAGGGTGGC
>NW_017731810.1:103867-115259 GCF_001890085.2 Hipposideros armiger | reverse complement strand
GAGTACCCGGCGACCCCTGTGAAAGGGTCGTTCGACCCCCAAAGGGGTTGTGACCCACAGGTTGAGAACCGCTGTCCTAGAAGGCTGCCTGCAGGCGTTGCCACCTGGTCCACTCACAACATGATGACTTACTTCTTCCCACCCTGCTGGGGAGTCTCTCTCTCCAGTCTGCTCACGTGGAGTCTTATGTCGATATAATGAAACAATCAAGGGGGTGACACCTAACACTTGTGCCACAGTCTCTTGGTTAGAAGCAAGTCACAGGTTCCGCCCACATTCAAGGGGAGGAGGTTGTAGAAGAGGGTCACTGAGGTACATCCGCCACAGACGAGGCCCAGGGACCACGCCTGGCACGTACAGCACTCGGTGTGGTCGTGCTTGTTAATGTGAAAAGGGGCTGGGCAGGTGCCAGTTCTGTTGCATGTTTATCAAGGAGCAGTGCTACCCACGCACGCCTCTTCAGGTAAACCTCCTTGAACTTGGGACTCACCTTAGCTTTGAGAACCGTTTTTAGGACTTGCCCGCAAAAACGAGAGCCCTGAGAATCCTGGGGCAGCTGCTTCTCAGGCTTCAGACAAGCGATTTGGGCCCCGTCCCGAAACCGGAATCATGTCAAGGGGAGGGTTTCCTTGCTCTGGACGTTCCCGCGGCAGATGCTTTCGTGCAGGACGTGTGTCCACTCCGAGCAAGGTCGAGAGAACCAAATGAATTTCTTTTATGACCTGAGGCAAGTTTGAAATTGGCTCTTCGGAGATGAAAACGGACAGGCAGGAGCAGCTCGCAAGCCTCCCGACTCCCCATCTCCTCTGCCTCCCTCCCGTCAGGGTTCCCGCAGTTTAATTGGGGTGGGATTCCTTCCGCCAAGCGAGGCAGTCGGCCTCTCTCACTGTGGCACACGCCACGCCAGAGGCGGTGATTTCTTGCAGTGGCCTTTGGGCAACTCCACTTAGATGGTGCGTGCGTCCAGGTAGATTTCCGTGACCTCTAGTAGATGTCAGGGACTGCCAGGAGTGGGAGCAGGCAAAAGGGGTAAAAATTAGCCTGGCATGGGAGGTGCACCTTTGTGGTCCTGTAGCTGCCAAACAAGGGGGTGAAATGTGACCCCTCGCTCTCAGCCTCCAGCGATGAGGGTTTCACCTCTTATTTGGACAGAGTGCTAGGGGCTGGGTGACCATATGTCCTGGTTTGCTGGGACAGTCCCTGCTATGCATGCGAACCTGGTTTTGACTGTCTCAAAAGTGCTCTGGTTTGGATGATAGATTAGATCAAAGGCTGGCAAGCTGTGGCTCGCGAACCACATGTGGCTCTTAGGGTATGTTCTGGCTCAAAAGTTTGCCGACCCCTGGAAGAGCCAATCCTGTCTCTCACAACAATTTAAAAATTATTCGAGAGCCATAAGTATATTTTTACATAATCACCATTATGTGAATAGTATCCTTTAAAAATTTTTATAAATGAAACTGTGATAGATTTATTTTCGTTTTCAATTTTACTTCAGACCCACATGTACGTACCCAAAGAGCCGCATGTGGCTCGTGAGCCGCAGTTTGCCGACCCTTGGACTTTTCCATCTCAAGTTTGCTGATCCCTGGACTAGCCCCAGTTCAGGGTTTCTCTACCTTGGCACTGTTGACGTTTTGGGTGAGACGACATTTTTGGCATTAGGGGGCTGCGCTGTGCACTATAGGATGCGTAGCAGCACCCCTGGCCTCTACCCTCTGGGTGTCAGTAGCACCCCTTTCCCAGGCCATTGCCTGGGGCGAGGGAGGATGGGTTCCCTGGGGCTGAGAACCCTGGCTCTACCTAAGCAGCCTGACTCCTGCAAGTGTTATCTTTTTTAGCAAGAAGGGGATCACTCATGGAGGGTAACTCTACCCAGCGGTTGGCTGCGCTGAGCACATCTCACTAAAGATGTAACTTGGGCAAAAGCCTTGCTGCACATTGCAATTGAAAGTCACAGCTCTGGTGTCAACATTTCCCCAGCCTCCTCTCCTAAAGTAGTTGTCACCCTCCCAACCAGGTGTGTGGCTTAGGAAAGTGACTCCCCTGATTCTGTGAATTCCAAAGAGTGCCCATTAACTGTATTTCTAAGTGCGTCTGCTTCCCTCCAATGTGCTCTCTGCAGAATGCCAGCTGCATGTGTTTCCTGGGAAACGTGTCTCTAGACAGAGGTGGGTGGTTTCTTATCGCAGAGATGGAGACTTGCCAGATACTTGGCACTGCCTTTTTTTGGGGGGCGGGGGGCACCAGTGCTTCTTGAAAAGTCACTAACTTGGTTTTTACTGCCTTTCCCTGGCTTGTAGGGCTAGTGCCTGGCTCCCAAACTGTGTGACTGGACCAGCAGCAGCAGCAGCAGCTGGGAGCTGATTAGAAATGCAGATTCTCAGACTTGATCCTAGACTCACTGGGTCAGAAACTCGGAGGGTAGGGCCCAGAGATCTGTGATTTCAGAGATTCCCTGGGTGGTTCTGATGCACACTGAAGTTTGAGATCTGCTGCTGTAAACCTTCGTTTTTCTTTACAAGATGGTGGTAGTAACAGTAATATCGTCCTATACATGATAGGGTTACATGAGCTGATTTTGAGTCTGTGGCACAGTGCCTGGCATACAGTAAGCGCTTAATAAGGGGTAGCTGCCACCACGGGTTCGGAGCTGGTCCAAGGTCACTGTGTGGTCTTTATCTGTCCTGCATCCTGCCCCTTTTCAGGGACAGCCCTTTCTGCTGCCTGCGGCTCTGGTGGGACTCCCAGCAACATCCCCTCCTCCCCCTCCCTTTGTCACCGCGTGACCAAAGCATGGTCAGGCAAACGCTTGTTTTGGGGGATGTGCATCCTATGGGGAGCCTCTCAGGGAAGTGCAGTGGTTAGAGCCCAGTCAGTCCAGGACACTCCAGCCCTGTTCTTCTCAACCTTTCTTTTGCTCAAGACTTGCCTGACATCCTGTTCCAGTGCAGATTCCGATTCAGAAAGTCTGAGGCGGAAGGAAGGGAGGCTCCGAGAGGCTGCATTTCCCACAAGCTCCCTAGTGATGGTGATGGTGATACCGGTTACTGCTGGTTTGTGGACCACACTTGGAGGAGCATTTCTAGAACACTGGTTCTCATTTTTAGCCTCGTTAGAATCACTAGGGCATCTTGGAAAGCGGGACATAGCCCCACCGGTTAAATCCGTGTTTGAGGGTGGGGGTCCCAGTATCGGTGGTTCTTGAAAGGCTCTCCAGTCAATTCTTACCTGTAAGACTTACCTGGGTTGAGAACCACCCGCGTAGAGAGATGGTCCAGGTGTCTAGCAGGGAGATCCCTGCAGCCTCCCTAGGTCTGGGTACTCTGTCCTCTCTTTGATGCTGTGAGTTCCCTTTTAAGTTTTTGTTGATTTCACTTCTGTTGCTTGCCACCAAAGAACCTTAACTGATGGAGCCTCAGAAGTAAGCAGCAGAATCAGGGCTTATATTCCGTTTCTCTGGCCTCTCAGATCTCTCCGCAACCCTGCAGGCTTCTCTGGGACTGGGTTTTGGTTTGGTTGGGATAGCGCCATAGGGATACAGGATGTCCGCTCTTTGTCCCTTCAACACCCCCCTGGGCGGCCTGCCTCTCTCTAGGACTGCTTTGCTCTGTTCTCAGTCCCAGGTCTGGATTCTGTGAGTGACAGTTTCACTAGTGTTGGACAAGGCATGCCAGCTGATGGGAGCGGGAACCATCCTGCTCACCTGTCAGGTGGCTATAATGAAAACCGACGGTCTACACCAGGCAGGGTCGTCCGCAGCTGGTGTGGGGCCGCCTTCCTGTCTAGAGCAGGGCTTTGACACCTCTTCCCGTTGCGCTCCAGGAAGGGGAGCTGGTTTTCTCCCACCCCCAATGGACTTGCATTGATCTGGGCCAATGCAATCTCCTGGAGACAGCATTGCTAGGGAGACCCAGATGCCTTAAGGGGCTGTAGCTCTGCCCCGAGGTCCAGATGCCCGGCTCATACCACTGTCTCCCCTCCTGGAAGATGTCCTCACCTCGGAAGTCGGTGAGCCCCTCACAAGTGGACCCGACACTCACTGACATCACCAGTGTTGAGATACTTCCAGACCACGGGAAATAGCTGCTGTGCTTTCTGTCCCCCATGTCCCCACTTCCCCGTGCATCTGCAGAGATGACGCCTGGCCCAGCAGAGGCGTCTCCAGGGCCTGTTCCCACTCTTTATTTTGATCCTCACCACATCTGCCATAGAATTGTGGGGCACTGCCCTGCCACCAGGGGCAGATCCCAAAGGCCAGGAGTGCAGGGGACAGAGGAGCAGTGGGAGGGGCAGTGTGGCAGGGTCAGCCTTGAAAGGCCAGAGGCTCAGAGGGGCTTGCCTTGGGGAGAGGGCTTGGATTGGGAGGGAACGTGGAGCGAGAGAGCTTTGCTTTTCACTTCAAGTCATTTTTATCATCTGCTTGTATTGCTTTGATAAAAAGCAACTTAGAAATTCTTGTAAAAATTAGAAGTGAAAATAATTCCTCTGCAGCCATGGACATAACAATGAACAACAGGCAGTGCTGTGGGCTAATTTATATCAATGTAGTCGGGTCTCTGCGTGTCACCTAATTCACTTTGAATTCTCATGGCAGCCCAGGGTCACCAAGGAGTCCTGACTTGCCCAGGACTTCCCCGGTTTTAGCACTGAAAGTTCCATGTCCTGGGAGCCTCCTCAGTCAGAGGCAAACCAGTCACCCCACTGCAACCCCGAGAGGTGGCTGCGGTAACCATATGTGTTTGGATGGGAGGCAACTGAAACTCGAAGAGCTTTCTGTAACTTGTGCTCACACAGCTAGTTAGTGGTAGACACAGTTAGCTAAGTGTCACACAACTAGTTAGTGGTAGGCACAGTTAGTTAGGGGTCACACAGCTAGTTAGTGGGAGACACAATTAGCTAAGGGCCACACAGCTAGTTAGTGGTCAAAATCATTAGTTAAGAGTCATACTACTAGTTAGTGGTAGACAGTTAAGAGTAATGGTACTAGTTAGTAGATATAGTTGAGGGTCCACGGCTAGTTAAGTGGTAGACATAGTTAGTTAAGGGTCGCACTGCTAGTTAGTCGTAGAGCTTTGTTACAATACGTCACATTGAGCTTTAGAGCTGGAAAGACTTTAGGGTCACACATCTACCCCCCCCCCTTGTTTGTAGACAGGGAAACTTGGTCTCAGAGTGGTCAGATGACCTACCCAAGGTCACACGGTGAGTTTTGTGCTTACAGGGGACCTTTGGGCTGGAAGTTAGGGGAGATTGACGCCGCACAGGGACCCATTAGGAGGCCAGCTGGCTTTGAGGAGAGCTGGCAGGAGGATTGGCACTGGGCAGGTGTCGGGGGCCAGGGCCTGCGCCCAGGGCCAGGGCGGAGGGGGGAGGCTGCTTCTCTTTATAATTTACATACACAGCAGCAACAGCCTGGGGAAAAAACAGCCCAAACAAACTCTCCAAGGATGTTTTGGACTTCATCCCAGGATTGGAAGCAGCTCCGTAAGATAAATAAGATAAAGTTGGTGTGCCTCTAAGGTTGAGCGATCAGATCACTGTTGCATTTTGAAATATTCATGAGGGCAGGGGAGGTATGAGAAACAGCTCCAGAAACATATTCTGCTTTGAAAAGGCAGGATTCAAAGGCATGAAAAATGAACCGGGGGAAATTAATGTTGGGGCGGAAGGGGAAGGGGGCGGGCTGCTGGGGGACAGTTATTGCCTAGAAGGAGTGAGGGAGAAGCGATGGGGGGGACGCTTCAGACCGGGCTGTGATCAGAATCCTCGATCCTGCCTGGGAGGTTTGAAATGTCAGCCGTTTCATATATCATTTGAAGTCAACACTTGGTTGCAAAATGGATGGTTCTAGCAAGAATTAAAAAGCAGGGTGGGGTGGGGTATGAGACAGAGAGAGCGGTGCTGGGCGGGAGAGACGGAGAAAAATCAGTACCGTCAACTAAGTCCTGTAAATTATGGGCAGACTTCCGGGCTCGGTAGAGGAACATGATGCCAAGAGACAGGAATTTCTAAACCTGGCTCTTTGAAAAAATTTCTGCAATTTCTTGCACGTCTCTGAGCCTTCGGTTTCTCCCTTTGTAAAGCCCAGGGGTTGGGCCGGCTGCCCTCCTAGGTCACTCCACTCCATCCCCTAGGGGCTTGGATTTTGTGATCTGCGTTAAAAACCAAGAGTCGCTTAAGGCAAAATGGTCACATTTATTCACCGATGGTGGGACATAATGCTTTTGGTTATTGGCAAATGTTGGGAGAGCCGCTCAAGGCTACGCCAGGCCAGTGAGTCCAGTGGGGTGTGGCCCCCTTTAAGGGCAAGTCCTTGGAGTGTCGACAGGTGCACCTATTCTGGAGGGAGATCTGGCACAGAAAGCTGCATATCCTCTGTGGTCCCCGCCTGGCAGCATCAGCACCACCTGGGAGCTTGTTAGAAATGAAACTCGGTCTCATTCCAGACCCTCTGAGTCAGAATCTGCCTTATAACAAGATCGCTGGGTGAGGGTGAGCCACGTGCACATGAAATTCTGAGTGGCACTGACCCATGACACGACAATTCCGCACCTGGGTTTATACCCCAGAGAAAGTTCCACCCAAGGGTGTTCAAGGAGGTGGGTTCGTGGTAGTGGGGAATTGGAAGCAACCGAGGTGCCCATCAGAGGGGGAATGGATAAGCAAAACATGGCGGATGCATACGTACATAGCTGTGCGGAGATTAGAAGAGTATATCCGATGTATGCACAGCAACATGGATAGATCTCAAGGACAAAGTGCAGAGAGGAAAAATGTAAGGAACAGAACCATGTCTACAGCATGACACAATTATCGGTTAGAAAGACATTACGCACAAACCAACACGACACAGTTACCGTATCTGCCGGCGTATAAGACGACTGGGCATATAAGACGACCCCCTAACATTTCCACTCAAAATACAGAGTTTGTTATATACTCGCCGTATAAGACTACCCCCTCTTCCGCACACCTTCCACACACCAAATAAAAGGTAAAACAATATCAGATTTGATTTCAACATTTATATTTATATTCAAATGCTTATGACATGCAGGAAAACTGTCACAAGGCTGTATGTAATCAAACATATACATAAATCGCGATTCGCGATTTTGCGCTATCATACTGGGTGTATGGTCGGCTGTGTGCGATTTTGCGAGTGTGGTAAAATCGCATAACAGCAAAATCGCATAACAGCCGAGCATACACCCAGCAGCGCTGCTGATGCCTGAACGGTATGTGGAATGAAGTGGGCGGGCATCGGGAGGCCACTATGGCACGGGGCAAGCACTATGGGCAGTCTATCTGAAGTGTACCTGGCGTATAAGACAACCCCCCACTTGGAGGCATATTTTTCAGGGCCAAAAAATCGTCTTATACTCCGGCAAATACGGTAAACCTCCATGAGGGCAGGCACTTTTGTTCATTTTTTCACCACTGAATACTTGGTTCACAGGAAACTTTCAATATTTGATGAACAAATACACTTGACAAGAATGTGTACACAATCAAGAGAAGGGAGTATATCCAACAAGAGAGGCATTTGCTTTCTATGATGGTGCTGTGCCAGGAGCTGAGGAGTAATTCGCTCTGTGTTTTGTACCTGTGGTAAAACGAAAGCCCAGGCTTATGTGAGAGGGGTGCTGGCTAGGCCTGGCTTTGCTGGCAGAGCTCATCCCAGCCTGCAGTGGCTCGGCTGCATGGCCTCTGGCCCATCCAAGGTCCTGCTTGCTTGTCTCTTGGCCTGTCACCTTTCTGATTTATTAAGGCTTCAATCTGTTTGTTCCTGTGGAAACAAACTCTCCAAAGAGTCAGATGCATGCATCACCACGCTTATCCACACAGCACTTCCCGGAGGAGCCGTCCTCAACCAGGGACAGGTTTACCCCCAGGAGACATTTGGCAACGTCTGGAGACATTTCTGATCGCCACGACTTGGGGAGGGGGTGTGTATGTGCTACTGGCATCTGGTGACTGGAGGTCAGGGACGCCGCTAAACACCCGACAGTGCACAGGACGGCCCCACGACCAAGCATGATTGGGTCCGAAGTGTCAGCAGTGTTGGGGTTGAGAAGCCCTGCCCTAGAGGTCGGAGTCAGGTGCTCTCTTACCACCATTTTCACCAGTGAGAAACAGGTATGGAGAGGTCGGGTGATCCTTCCCAGGACCCCAGAGCTGGTGAGCCGTGGAGACAGGATATAAGCCGAGTGAGGCTGGTCCACAGCCCTTGCTCCTGACCATTGCAAACAATGGCTTCTCAGAAACGGAAAACCCAAAGCAACAGAAATGGCACAGCCTTTTCCCTGCATCACCCAGTTACGCTACAACCCGGGTGACCATCTGTCCTGTTTCGCCCAGTACTGAGAGGAATCCCAGGATGTGGGGCTCGGGGTGCTCAGCCTGGGACAGGTGGCCACCCTCCTACTGCCCAGCTCTAAACACCTGGGCTTGTGCCCTGATGACCACATTCAGTCCACTGAGTTCGTACTGTGTGCAGATCGCTATTGATAACAGGGACCCAAACCCCAGCCCCAAGTTCACTTACAATGACTAGATTGTCCATAGAGCTCAAGGCCGACTTTGTCCCTGTTCTGAAAATAGTTACCTGTTAGGCCCTTGAGTTAAGTCAGCAGGCCTCTGGGTTGATCAGCTTTCATCCCTTGAGGATTTTTGAGGTTCGTTTGAGAAATAGGTCAGTTGGGGATAGCGTGGTAGCGGAAAACATCTGCTGGTTTGATGGCAAGGCCAGAGTACCCGTCTGACCTTGAGCAAATTGCTTAACCTGTCTGGGCCTCAGTGACCTCATTTGCAAAATGAATCTATAATCAGAGCCATGACTGTGACCTTGTACCAAGTACTGTGTTAAGTACTTTTCTTGTGAGGTGTTTTACGCTTAAGGTGTTATAAGGTTATCTCATTTAATCCTCAGAGCAAAGGGAGGGGCTGGCCAAAGAGACAGCCTGTGAGTGAGTGACAGAGTCAGAATGCAAACCCAGACCACTCTTTTACCGCCATGCAATGTCTCCTGCAGCCGTTTGAGATGGAAAAACATGCCAATTAGGGCCAAAAAACAGGAGGTGGCCTCAAGGGCACTGCATTAAATGTGTTTGCAAAGGCTTGTGTGTTTCTCCACCCCCGAAGGCCCCTGAAGCATGTCTGGCTCCCCAATACCTGCACGAAGGGCCACCTCCAGCTGATCTTGCTTGCTCCCCCGCCCAGCAGCGTGTGTTTGCTGCGCTCAGTGGATCTGAAGCCTGGCTCAGGCTCCAGGAACCTTCTTCCGTGGAGAAGCATTGGTCCAGCCTCCCAACAGCCGCCAGCCTGTCTGTTCTCAGCCCTTCCATACGAGCCTGGCTCAGGTGGCAGGACTTGCGTGTCAGCTTCCAAAGCGCCCTAGGCTGTGTCCACCCAGAGAAGGTCCTGGATCTGTCGCCACGGCGTGCTGGGGCGTCCGAGGACGGGGGGAGAGGGATCTGCTGGGGCATAGGGAGGCTGAATTGTTTTCTGTTGCAGCTCCGTGCCTCATTCTTGCATGCTAACCATTCTGAGAATAAAAATGGCTGCCGTTCATCGAGCCCCTTACTATGTGCCGAGCACTTTGCATGGAAGGCTTTCCGCCTCTTCCCCCGCTACTGGTTCTCCTTATCCTGCTCTTTGCTTTTTCTTCTGTTCCACAGCTGGTCACTATTCCAAAAACCTAGAAAGGGCCCTGGCCAATGTCGTTCCTCAGTAAGTATTTGTGGACTGAATAGATGAGTGAGGAGGTGTTGGGCTCTGTGCTAAGCCCGGGATGTGTATTATTTCACTTAAATCTCGCGATAATCCTATGAGCCAGGCACAGTTTTTATTCCCATGTTAAAAAGGAGAAAAAAATGTACTCAGAGAGGCCAAGTAACTTTCCACCAGACACACAGCCAAAAGGTGTCAGAGCAAACAGTTCTCCAAATCCTATACCCATCATCCTATACTATCTCCCATGTATGGACATATGCTGTCAGTATTGACACATCTGTATCTTCAAGTCGCATCCACAGATACGTACCCTATGTAATATGTATGTATACAATATATAAACATATCCATGTGTAAAATGTATCAGTCACCCACAGCCGTGTAACAAGCAACCACAAAAACTCAGTGGGTTGTAGAAATAAGCATTTGTTTCTTGTGCATAAGTCGCCAGTTTGGCCGGGGAGACTGCTCGAGGCTGTAAATTGCGTTCAGCTCTACATTCCCTTCTGAGGCCCCCCCGACTGGAGAAGCAGTGGTTTCCTGATGAAAGATGGCAGCTCCCAGAGGAGTGGGTGGAAACGTTTGATGCTTCTTAAGGCCGAAGCTGGAAACTGGTGCATTGTTACTTTTGCCCGTGTTCCACTGGCCACAGCAATCCCAACATGAATGGGGCAGGAGGGATTTTTATTCCTCCTGTGGTGGAAGGGATGGGCGGGGTAAGAATTTGCTGAATAATAACGTCCACCAATATATTGTATTTTCATTATATATGGATGTATATAAATTTTGATTTTTTGCTTCTGCGATCCCAGCTTCCACAAAGAGCTCTGTTATACTCCTCACTTTTATAGGGCATTAATTTGCTTGTTTGAAAAAATGCAAATGACTAGCTGCTGTTCAGAATTTATTTGAGTGGCGCTAACGCACACTCAGGCTCCCCCATGTGTTAAAGTGACACAGACAGGGTCTCAAGTTCTGCAGCCAGATTTCCTGGGTTTTCATGATTACCTGGGTGGCCTTGGGGAGGCCTCTCCGAGCCTCAGTTCTCTTTGCTGTGAAATAGGAATGGAACAAGTACCTACTGCGTACAGCACCATGAGGACTGAGTAAGAAGATGCACGTAGACGTTTAGCGCAGGGCCTGGTTCCAGGAGGCGACCCATGCTTACTAGCTGTCATTGTTAATGTTCATACTATTCCTGTAACGGAAACAGACAACGCAAGTCAGGCTGCTCAAGGCTGTCATCCTAGCCTGTCCCCTGCTGGTTCCCAGCCTCTTTCCCAGTGGTGACCCCACTCTTTCCTTCTGGACTTGGCCTTGGGGCTTGATCTTCCTGCTTTGATCCGAGACTTCCTCCCTAACAGAAGTGTTTGGACTCATCTTACTGATTTGTGCTGTCTCAGCTTCCCTGCCTGGTCAGACCCGTGGGACGCAGGGCCGGCCCCAATCTGGTACTGCCAGTTCATCAGGGCCTCACAGGCTGGCTGTGAAATTTCAACAAGAGAATGGGGGAGAGGGGCCGGCCGAGTGGCGCATTGGTTAAGAGCTGGCTTGGGACACCAGAGGGCCCCGGTTTGGATTCCACATATGAGGGCCAGTGACACTGCCCTCCACAGCTAAGATGCTGAACAACAGCTCAACCTGGAGCTGGGCT
>NW_017731810.1:82125-98957 GCF_001890085.2 Hipposideros armiger | reverse complement strand
CAGAGACACTCCATGAGTTTCAGATTTTGGAAGGGTTTTCTCAGCCTAGCAAGAGAGCCTGATAGAAAGTGTAACTACCAATGCTTTATCGGGCTGTGTCATCCCAAGGAAGGTGGAAGGAGGGAAGGAGGGAAGGAAGGAAGGAGAGACAGCAAATGCAAGGTGAGGGCCACAGCTTTACAGAAACACAGCTTGTTGCTTGGGGCACCTCTGGAGAGGCTCTCAGACAGAACCCTCTGTCATTCATCTGTCCGCTCCCTCCTGCCTCTTGTGTTTCATTGGTCAAAGCTTGCTCTGTCCTGTACTGCTACTTGATCTCCTAGCTTCTCCTAGCAGCTGCTGGGGAACCCAGAACCTCAGGGAGTTTGTGGGGGGTGATGGAGTCCAGCCCTCTCCTCCACCCAGGGTAGGCTGAGTGATTTTTGATTGGATGCCAGACGTGGTGACTTTTGCCCTGTTGGCTCCTGGATAGTTTTGTGCCTGGAACTGTCCTAGGTGCTGATACGGCATGGACCAGAAGAAAGATGCCTCCCTTTGTTGGTCTTTCATACTCGCGTGGGAGGGAAGGCAATGAGTAAACAATCAGCATAATTCCTATTTGCTATTCTTGTCTTGTTACTCGTCTTCATGAGCACCTACCTCCAACAGCCATCATTCTTAGTGGTTGCGTAGTATTTGATTGAATGTTTATACCGCTGTTTAATGATACATTTTCCTATTGATGGTGAGTCACATTACTGTCTCTAATCGGAGTCATCAAGAAGCTTAGAGACTTAGGATTCTGGGTTCAACGAACAGAGGCTGAGAGTTCATTCTGAAGTCCATCGGAGCAGCAGCCACCCCTACACCTGGGCCATAGGTTGGTCTTCCTTGCTTTTTGAAGTGCAATTGCCCTACCAGGTGTGCCCCTGGCCAGCAGAAGAGATGATGGATGATTTTAGGATGGCAGGATGGACTGTAGACGCCCCCTTCCATAAAGTTTCCAGCTCTCTGACTAAATCCTGTACCCCAGCATCCAGTCAGTCACCCAGGCAAGGTCCATGATATCTCTTGAGTCTGTACTTTCCCCGCTGTTCCCATGCCTCTGTCTTCACCTGGATTCCTGTTGGCTTTGAATTGAACTTCTTATCTGTCTCCTATTTCATGGAGCTCCACTTTCCAGTAATCCTTGTGTGTATGTGTGGGTTTTTTTTTGTTTTTTGTTGTTTTTGCATTGGAGGATGTGACAGGTACTTGCCGATGCTTTGCTCACATCCCTTGGTACTCCCATGCCTATGGCACACACCTGTAACAGTGCCTGGAGCTTTCTCGGATAAACCCCTAGTCGGGCAGGCTGGAGAGGATACTCCAGCAACTTTTGGAAGTTGCTGTCCTGCCTTCCTCACCTCTAAGATGAGGCATGTTCTGCTCGCTCCTGGAAGTCCCCAGGTGGACTGAGCTCCATTTGCCCAATAAACCTGCTCAGCGCAACCCAGACTGCCGTCTTCCCTTATCTTGTCTCGCTTTTCCACTGTCGTACCAGCGTTTCCTGGGATCGTTTCCCAGATAAAACACTTGCCTTCGGCCCTTCTCTTAGGACTTGTTTCTGGGGAAGCCCACCCACCAATGAAGAATATAAGGGCTCAGGAGGATATATGCGGTCTGACAATTAAGTTCGCGAACTCAGGCTAGAACTCATGCTGAATATCACTATGGTCACCTTTGAAGTACTCCCCTTGGGAAGCTATGCACCGATGCCAGCGCCTAGTTCACCCTTCAAAGCAATTTTGGAACTCTTTTCCTGGAATGGCCATCAGAGCTGTCATTGTATTACCCTTGATGTCCTGAATGTCATCAAAATGTCTTTCTTTCAATATTTCCTTTATCTTTGGGTAAAGAAAGAAGTCACTGGGGGCCAGATCAGGTGAGTAGGGAAGGTGTTCCAATACAGTGATTTGTTTACTGGCTAAAAACTCCTTCACAGACAGAGTGCTGTGTGAGCTGGTGCACTGTCATGATGCAAGAGCCATGAATTGTTGGCAAAAAGTTCAGGTTGTCTAACTTTTCCATGCAGCCTTTTTAGCACTTCCAAATAGTAAACTTGGTTAACTGTCTAGTTGGTACAAATTCATAACGAATAATCCCTCTGATATCCAAAAAGGTTAGCAACATTATTGCAACAAGTTCACGAGCTTAATTGTCGGACCTCATATAACACAGGGATCCAACCTGGTGGTGACAAGTGGTGAAGCCTGACTTCACTGAGCAAGTGGCTTGTCTAAGCTTAGACCTGAAGGATGAGTAGAAATTAGCTAGGCAAAGAAGAAACGGGAAGAGTACAGGGGACGAATGTTCTAGGCCCAGGGAACAGCACATGTGAAGGTCCTGTGGCAGGAATGCGAGCATGGCTGGAGTGCAGAGAGTGAGGCAGCACGTGTCAGCCTCGCGGGGAGGATGTATGGCCCGGAGATGAATTAGGGTCCTTGCCTTTACATCTCTTTTCCTTTCCTTTTGGTTCTCAGCTATACATTTCTTAAAATGCCATTACAGTCTGGCTTCATTTAAATGCATCTGAAATGAAATCTCTAATGTTAACAGTGTTGTCAGACACGAAGGCCTCATTTCTCTTTGGTTCTTTTTCACAGAACGAATTTCTGGGGAGGATATGAGGATTTTGATTGTCTTTATTTTTTATTTTTTGGTATGACCACATTATGTTAATTTCCCCATTGTCTTAGGGTATGAGAACATAAAAGCAATAACTCATTTATATGAAGACTGAATGTGCTGAGGGGTTGTCATGGAAACCAGGGGGGAAATAGTCACATTGGCTTGAGTAAATTGAATAACCCCCGTTAAAAGATTGAACACAGAACTTATTTACCCAATTGTGTGTGGTGTGCGGAAGAGATGAGAAAATCAACATGATAAATGAGATTTTTTTTTTTTTTGGCATGGAGGGGTTGAGGATGAAGAGGGTGAGCGAATGCTAGGGATGAGCTGTTTTTAACTAATGATTTGCTTTCTTGCAAAGGCTGTTTTCGTGTGGCTGAATGAGAGTAGGCTCCCAGGGCACTGGGGGAAGTGCCCAAGGGAAATGGTGTGTTAGAACTGCTACCAGGAGAGATAAGCCTAGGCAGGTATGTGACGCCTGGGCCTGAGCCCTGAGCACACTTCTGTCTTGCAGCAACCCCTGAGGTCTTGGTCAGAGTGATTGAAGGGACGTGAACATTTTCAGCATTTTCTCCTTTGCTTCTGGCAGGGCTGTTGACTGTGTTTCCAGCTGATTTTCAAAAGAAAGCCAAAAAACCCAAAAAAACCTAGTTCTGTTGCTTTATTTATTTATTTATTTTAAGCGGAATGCTTCAGGTCTTCCTAAATAAGTCCTTAAAAGAAAGAGAGGACGTGGAAGAAGGTGAGGAAGCAGCACTGGGCACAGACGCAGCACTCGCTCTCGATGGAAGTGGCAGGCAGAGCACAGGAAGCCCCCTGGAAGTGGGGATGGACCCAGGGGGCCGTAACCGGGGCGGCTGGGAGGCTCGCGTGGGGCCAGCTTGGAGATCAGGTCCTGGGCAGTTCTTCAGGGCCACCTTGGTGTCACATCTGTAAGTCTTACTGTGGGAGGGGCTTTTGAGGGGCAGGGTTCTCATCAAAGCTTCACAGTCCTCCCGCCTTCGTTATATCTTGCTTCTCACGGCCTGCTGCTCGGGGGTTCTGGGAGTAGGTCTGCAGCCACTGTGTGTGTGTNTATGAGGGCCAGTGACACTGCCCTCCACAGCTAAGATGCTGAACAACAGCTCAACCTGGAGCTGGGCTGCCATGAGTCACCGGCGACGGCGTAGGATGCAGGCCTTGTGGCAGTAGGTTGCCATGGGCTACCGTGTGTAGCCAGCAGCCAACATGAGCGGCCAGCAGCCGCCGTGAGCAGCCGTCCAGAAGCCGGCGACTGATCTGCCTCGCCCGGGGAGAGCGCAATGATGGTGCCTACTTGGGCCAGTGAAGCAACGTCCTCCACAACTAGACTGAAGAACAAAAGGACAGCAACTTGTCTGTTCACCTTCCCCCAATTCCCCAATAAAAATCTTTAAAAAAAAGAGAATGGGGGAGGGGAGAACCTTCAGATGCCCACAGACAGACGGCAGCATGGATGTTTGTGAGTTGTGGGTGGGTGGGGTTCTTTTCACCCCAAGCACCCCGGGAGCTGTCAAGCCTCGAATCTTTGCAGTTTAGGCAGTCTGTTTGTAATGGTCTCAAGAAAATCCATTCTGCCTACAAATGTGGTGACCTTTAATTTTTTTTTTTTTTCAGAATTTTCCAAGATGCGCATTGACTCTTCCTGTCAACGTGGAAGGCTCTGATGCCGCCTGGGGCACTTAGGTTGCATTTGCCAGCCGCTGACTGCTGTAAGCCAATTTGTTCCTGATCTCAAGGTCGATCTTGAATAATTTTAGCTGGGCTAGTCTCTCGCATTGCATTACTTAGAGATGAACAATTAAGGTGGTAGAAGGAGAGGGCATGGGGCCGTTTCTCTTTTGTAGGCGTTCTTTGATTTTGGTAAAAGAGAAGGCTCTCGGCCTCTGCTATTCACGGACTAGGTGGCCTGGAATAAGAGAGGAGGAAGTGGACGCATACGAAGGACCTGGTAGAAGCTAGACACAGTGCCACCTGTGTCATCTACCTTGCGAGGTGAACCCTATGAGCCCCATGACACGGATGAAGAAACTGAGGCTCTAGAGCTTGCAGGGACAGGGTCTGATCCCAAAGCTTGAGTTCTGCCTTCACTGGTAATATTTCGGCAGCGCCCCGCTCAGCATACCACAGTGCGCATTGGAATTTGCTGCACCCCTTCTGTCCTCTTCTTTGGATCAGCCCCGTCGGGCCCAAGATGGTGTCTGGTTCCCCATTGTTTTTCCCAGAAGGGGACTCTGTGCCTGGCATGGGGTTGGCATCGCAGCTGTTTCTTGATTCCGTGATGCAGACCTAGACGTGAGCATGGTGCAGCCTGGTGGTCTGACACGTGGTGCCCCTGGAGAGGGAATGCGAAGGCCTGAGTTCCTACATGTTGTGTGACAGGCTGGTTGGGTTCCTTCCGGGCCTGAAGCAGCGTTTGGTGGGTGTGTTTTCACGTGGGAGCGCTCTTGACAGAAGGGAAGCGAGAGAAGGAAGATGGGGAGGGAGAAAGAGCCCACTGCGATGGCCTGAATGTTTGTGTTGCTCCCGCCCCCAATTCATACACCAAGGTTGTATTAGGAGGATGATTCGGTCAGAGGATTGAGATTTCTGCCCTTATAAAGACACACCAGAGAGCTCCCTTGTCCCTTATGCTATGCGAGGACACGGTGAGAAGGCGCCACCTGTGAACCAGGAAGCCGGGCTCTCCCTAGACACTGAGCCTGTTGGTACCTTGTTCTTGGATTTGCCGGACTCCGGGACTGTGAGAAATCAAGTTCTGTTGTTTATAAGCCATTCAGTCTGTGATATTTTATCACAGCAGCCCAGACAGAGTAAGACAGTAGATAGGGAGACTGGGGCACAGCGAGGTCACACCGCGTGTAAGTGGCAGGGCTAAGGGTTCCAGCTGAGGCAGTCTAGCGCCACAGCCCCAGACAGGTGGTCCTTGGGGACGGACTCTTCTGATCACAGGACATCTTATTTAAGCAACACTCTCGGTGCTTTGAAGTCACCATTTTCTCTCTTGCTTCTGCACCTCTGCACATTGCATTCTCTGCGCTGGAAACACTTCTTTCCCTTTAGCCTAATGTGCTCTGGTCCATCCTTTGAGTCTGAGCTTAGATTTGGCCTCTTCCAGGAAGCCCTCCAGCTTATCTCCCCCCACTTATCTTCCCTGATCAATGCATCTATTGGGATGTACTGCAGTTGCCTGGTCACTCGTCTGTCTCCCTGACTCGTTTACGGTTCCAGGGGGAAGGAGATTTTACCTATCTCATTTATCACGGCAACCCAACCCCCAGCGTTTTGTCTGGTGCACAGTACCGTGTTTCCCCCAAAATAAGACCTAGCCGGATAAGCCCTAGCATGATTCCTCCAGGATATGGAGGGCACTTGAGGGTTTTATGACCTGTTTCAGGGAGAAGGGTGCCTTTCCCACAAACTCCTTCAGCTTAAAATATTCAGTATGCCAAGGTGCCGTATTCTGGCACCGAAAATCACACTACGGCTTATTGTCTGGCTGGGTCTTATTTTCGGGGAAACAGGGTATGTACTCAATAAATATTTATTTAATGACTGAGCATTTCAGATTGAGAACCGAATACATTGGAGGCTTACAAAAGTCATTGTTCAGTTAAATTAAAACGACATGGACTAGATGCTTTCTGGGAAGGTTTTATAACCAAGCAATTCCACTGGCCCAGCTGGCTAGAGTCTGCCTGAGTCTGTGGCTAGATCCCCACCCCCCTGCCCCGCATCGAACCATCCCTCTGCCTGGGAGGATCTGGGAATTAAAACAAGTTTCTAGTGTAGATGGTGAGAGTTCTGTTCAGACATTTTTATTTAGCCACTGCTCAGTTCATTTATTTAAGATAGTGAATGTAGGGCCGGCCGAGTGGCTCAGTTGGTTAAGAGCTCGCTCAAGAGTACGAGCTCTGAGCAGCAGTGGTTCGAGTCCTGGCCTGAGCTGAGCAGCTGCTGAGCTGCCAACAGGTAGCAGGATGGCTCAGCTAAAAAAAAAAAACAACCAAAAATACCACCATAAAATAATGATAAAATAGTGAATGTATTTCTTGTCATTATGCAAGGAAGGGATTCCCATGGCTGAAAATTTGGGAAACATGGAAGAGAACCCCACCCACTATGATTTGGTAGGTAACATTGCTTTAGAGCCTTCCCCTCCCTCATACATATGTTTTCTTTTTTTTAATTAAACATACTTGCAACTATGCTAGGAATATAGCTATGTATCCTGCTACTTTTTTTTTTCACTTAACAAAATGAGGTTTTTTTTCTCCAGGTTTAATTACAGAGCTTTAAAAATAACCATCCCTACTTAAAAAAAAATATGTCTCCCCCTCTTAAATTTTTTATCAAAGTAATATGTACCCACAGTAAAAAAGTAGAACGGAAGGGCTTCTAATGAAAGGAGCAGTTCCTGGCCCCTTCTCCTCATGCTCCTCCCCCGGTCCCCTTTCCCAGAGGCGACCGCTTGAAATGTTTCCATTTTTAGGTGTTCTGGTGTTTATCTCTGTAACTCCAAATAACACGCTTATGCAGCTGTTTCTCGATTTATCAGTTTGAGACATTTTCTGTTGACTCTTCGCCACAGAAGATGAGGATTCAGCATATTGACATTGTCCCTCCTCCCCTCCTTCTGTCTCTCCACATTTTTTTTTTTTATATTTGAGAAAAGTAATACAAGCACCTGGAAAGTCATACCAACAGGATGGAAGTCTCCCTCCTAGCCTAATGCTTCAGTCTTATTTCTTGTCTGTCTGCGTCTGGAGAGTATAAGATAGCTGCAGACTTTCTGACACTCCCTGAGAAGTGTGTGTGTGTGGGGGGGGTGTGTCTGTGTCCCCTCCTCCAACCTGTGCCGGCCTGTGGCTGCTTTGACTAATGGAACGCCATAGAAGTGATGCCATGCTGGCCTTGGTCCTCGCCTTTAAGCAGCCGGGCAGTTTCCCCTTCCAGCCTCTCAGGGACTCTTGCTTGTAAAGTCAGGATGTAAGAAGTCCAGTCACTCTGCTGGAGAGACATGTGTGGGGGGGGACCCTGATATGAGAGGGAGATGGGTCCCGTGGAGCTCAGCTTCCAGCTGTTCCCCCCCCCCCAGAGTGCCTGGCATGTCACTTGGACCCTTCCGAGGAATCTGGAAGCCAGCTGAATACCGCTGAGGGACTCCAGTGGACACCACACGAAGCAGAAGAATTTCCTAGCTGGGTCCCACTTGAGTTCCTGACGCTCACAATCGTGAGCTATAATAACCAGGGTGGTTATTTTAAGCTGTTAAGTTTTGGGGATTAACCAGAGCAGAGTCCTTCCAGAGACACTCCATGAGTTTCAGATTTTGGAAGGGTTTTCTCAGCCTAGCAAGAGAGCCTGATAGAAAGTGTAACTACCAATGCTTTATCGGGCTGTGTCATCCCAAGGAAGGTGGAAGGAGGGAAGGAGGGAAGGAAGGAAGGAGAGACAGCAAATGCAAGGTGAGGGCCACAGCTTTACAGAAACACAGCTTGTTGCTTGGGGCAACTCTGGAGAGGCTCTCAGACAGAACCCTCTGTCATTTATCTGTCCGCTCCCTCCTGCCTCTTGTGTTTCATTGGTCAAAGCTTGCTCCGTCCTGTACTGCTACTTGATCTCCTAGCTTCTCCTAGCAGCTGCTGGGGAACCCAGAACCTCAGGGAGTTTGTGGGGGGTGATGGAGTCCAGCCCTCTCCTCCACCCAGGGTAGGCTGAGTGATTTTTGATTGGATGCCAGACGTGGTGACTTTTGCCCTGTTGGCTCCTGGATAGTTTTGTGCCTGGAACTGTCCTAGGTGCTGATACGGCATGGACCAGAAGAAAGATGCCTCCCTTTGTTGGTCTTTCATACTCGCGTGGGAGGGAAGGCAATGAGTAAACAATCAGCATAATTCCTATTTGCTATTCTTGTCTTGTTACTCGTCTTCATGAGCACCTACCTCCAACAGCCATCATTCTTAGTGGTTGCGTAGTATTCGATTGAATGTTTATACCGCTGTTTAATGATACATTTTCCTATTGATGGTGAGTCACATTACTGTCTCTAATCGGAGTCATCAAGAAGCTTAGAGACTTAGGATTCTGGGTTCAACGAACAGAGGCTGAGAGTTCATTCTGAAGTCCATCGGAGCAGCAGCCACCCCTACACCTGGGCCATAGGTTGGTCTTCCTTGCTTTTTGAAGTGCAGTTGCCCTACCAGGTGTGCCCCTGGCCAGCAGAAGAGATGATGGATGATTTTAGGATGGCAGGATGGACTGTAGACGCCCCCTTCCATAAAGTTTCCAGCTCTCTGACTAAATCCTGTACCCCAGCATCCAGTCAGTCACCCAGGCAAGGTCCGTGATATCTCTTGAGTCTGTACTTTCCCCGCTGTTCCCATGCCTCTGTCTTCACCTGGATTCCTGTTGGCTTTGAATTGAACTTCTTATCTGTCTCCTATTTCATGGAGCTCCACTTTCCAGTAATCCTTGTGTGTATGTGTGGGTTTTTTTTTGTTTTTTGTTGTTTTTGCATTGGAGGATGTGACAGGTACTTGCCGATGCTTTGCTCACATCCCTTGGTACTCCCATGCCTATGGCACACACCTGTAACAGTGCCTGGAGCTTTCTCGGATAAACCCCTAGTCGGGCAGGCTGGAGAGGATACCCAGCAACTTTTGGAAGTTGCTGTCCTGCCTTCCTCACCTCAAAGATGAGGCANCATGTGCTGTATCTATTCACCAGCCGATGAACAGATAAACACTTAGATTGTGTCCCTGTCTTGACTACTGTGAATAATGCCATAGTAAGCATTGTGGGGCAGACATCTCTTTGAAATAATGCTTTTATTCAGGAACCCAGGTTTAAAATAAGCAGCTCAGGTGGGACTGGCTACCTAATTTGCAGGGCCCAGAGCAAAATGAAAATGTGGGGCTCCTTGTTAAAAAAAACATCGTTAGGAATTTCAAGACACCAGCAGCAGAGTGGGGCCACCGAGGCCTGAGGCTGTGGGCGACTGTGCAGGTTGCATGCCCGCGGAGCTGGCCCCGACCTCAGGAGATTGCTTTGTGGTGCACGGTTTGAAACACTCTGCCTCAGTTTCTCTGCCTGTGACATGGGTGTGAATAAAGAGATTATAACTGGCATCACGTGCAGACCTGGGCTTTGTTACTTGTGTGAGTGCAACGTGGAAGGCTTTTTTGAATGGCATTCCCCCAGCTCTTACGTATGTTACGTATTTGTGCATTCCTATAGGTAAGTAGTTTGCTCCCTCCCCAGGGGACATTTTGCACTATCTGGAGACATTTTTTGTTGCTCCAACTGGGGGTGAGGAGGGGTGGATGCTACTGGCAACTAGTGAGTAGAGCCAAGGATGCTGTTAAACATCCTGCAACGCACAGGCCAGCCCCCCACAATAGAGAATCACCCCATTCCTAATGCCAGTAATGCCATGGTTGTGAAGCTTGTACCCACTCTCTAGATGTGAAATCAGAGGCCTAGGGAGGCTGAGCACTTCTATTTATTATTTCTTTGTAGGTAGAAACACAGTATATCTTGTTCTGGGAAGGAGCAGTCAGTCTAATTTCTGAAGTACCAAATAAAAATACCTAGACCATCAGTGGAAACGTGTTTTCAAGGACACTGTAGACTGAGGACAAATATTCAGGCCCGGGTTTGTCCGGTGAGGTTAGAGCTTGTGCAGTGGGCCAAGTCAACATCCTTTTAGCGGTGTCTTGTCTCCTTCCTGATTTAGAAAAGGCGAACCCACCTGCTGTCATGAAAAATACCTTCCAGAAGCTACCGGGTAATTGGGTGATATTTCTGGATTTGTCTCCCTGTCTCATGTACATCAGTTAAACTTTTGACTCTTCATTGCTTTCTGGAGAAAGTAATAATCGGAAACCAAATCGACTTGGTTTTTTTCTCCCCCTTTGCCCCATCTTTGTAACGATTAATCTTCAGTATCTATGAGCGCTGGGTGATTTGCAGAAACTGCAGCTGCTTTATCAATATCA
Source organism: Hipposideros armiger (assembly GCF_001890085.2). Classification (NCBI taxonomy): domain Eukaryota; kingdom Metazoa; phylum Chordata; class Mammalia; order Chiroptera; family Hipposideridae; genus Hipposideros; species Hipposideros armiger. The sequence continues at coordinate 88,287 of NW_017731810.1, read as the reverse complement.
ACCTGGCCTCCATTGATCAAACCCTCATTTAGGCGTTCACTGCCGTCTGCTGGAAATGGCCCAGGGACAAGGAAGGGAGGGAACAGGCCACTTCAGAGGCCTGCTTTGCCTTGGAGTTGCTGCTGCTTTCTGAGATGAGCCTGAACATCACGGGGCAGCATGGTCAGTTAGGGGGAGGGGCCTTGGGGCTGGTGCTCTGGGTGCATCGCTGCGTAGGAATAAACCCGGACCGTGGTACATACACATAGAGCAGTGCCTGGACTGTCCAACTGGAGTGTTTTTCTTCTTTGTGTCCCTGTACTGTGTTTCCTCTGTGTGTGTCTGTGGTCTCTGGTGGTCTTGCAAGTGAAAGGGATGCATCTCCATTTTGTTGGAGGAGTTGCATGTGTGCGTTCAGAGGCTTTCACAAAGCTCACATATAAGTGAGATCATACTGTATTTATCCCTCTGGGTCTGTTTCGTTTCACTTAGCATCATGCATGTTCATCGGTGGTGTCACACATGGCAGGATTTCCTTCCTTTTTAAGGCGGAATCATATTCTACTGTGTGCATGTCTACGTTTTCTTTATCCATTCATCCATCAGTGAACATTCAGGTTGATGGCTGTTGTGACTAATGCTGCAGTGAACACAAGAATGCAGATAATCTCTTTGACAGCGGTTCTCAACCTTCCTAATGCCCGCGACCCCTTAATCCAGTTCCTCATGTTGTGGTGACCNGTGTGTGTGTGTGTGTGTGTGTGTGTGTGTGTGTGTGTGTGTGTGTGTGTGTGTGTGTGAGGGGGTGATGGCAAACAGGCCCCAGTCATTTCCCTGTATGGGTCCACACTGTCTCTGTCCGCTCAGGCTGCTGTGACAAGTCACCATGGACGTGGCGGATTACAAACAACAGAAGTTTAGTTCTCAGGCCAGAAGTCCCAGATCAGGGTGCCGATAGGGTGGGGTTTGGTGAGGTTTCTCTTTCGGGCTGCAGACTGCTTACTTCTTATTGTGTCTTCATGTGGCGAGACAGCTCTTTGGGTTTCTTTCTTTTTTTTCCCATTTATTTATGTATATTTTTAATAAAAGTTGCGTATATTTAAGGGGTGCAATGTGATTTCATACACATATACATAGTAAGCCGATTATTACAGTCAAGCTAATTAACATCATCTCCTATAGTTACCATTTTTTGTGTATGTGGTGAGTGCACCTGAAGTCTACCCTTTAAGCCAATTTCCGGTGTTCAATAGAGAATTATTAACTGCAGCCACTATGCTGTACATTAGATTACTTATTCTTCCTCTATAACTGTAATTCTGTACCCTTTGACCAACGTTTCCCCGCTTGCCTTACCCCTCCAGCCCCTGGTAACCAAGATCTTTTGGAAATGATGGCATGAATTTGAGATAAAGGATCCTCCCCTGGTATTTTCTCCATTTGATAGGTGAGGAAACAGAAGTCAGAGAAACCAAGTGACTTGTTCAGCATCACACAGCTAGGGTGTGGCAGAGTCAGAGCCAGAACCTAGGTCTCCTGGTCGCTGATGAAAACCTTTTTCCTCTGTCCCAGGCGGCCCCTGAAATCCACCTCCGCTGATGGAGAGGTCCCCGCACACTGATTGATCTGTGCTGAATAAACCATACCAACTTCCCATGCAAAGCATTTATCGTAGCATCATTTAATTAGGAAACAACTGGAATGACTCTGACTGTTCAACTCAACGTGCAATGGAATATTATGGATTATATAATGTGCACGACGCATAATAACATAAGATGGCACATACGTTGTGAGATGAAGTGGGGGGAAGGAAAGCAAAATGACAGCTGTGTAAACTAAATGCATGAAATAAAAAAAAGAAGAAAACACACACAAGTTAACAGTTGTCTTTAGAGAGTAGTTATGGCGGTTCAGGTCCTCGGAGAGGCAGAAGGCAAAACAGAATTAATTGTGCAAGAGACTTACGGGAGGAAGTGCCTGTGGAGGAAGATGGGGGAGGACGCAGGGGTAGTCAGGGTGAGCCTCGGCCACGGTGCAGGCCTGACACCTCTGAAAAGCCCGTGGGAAGGAAGTGGGCTTCAGCCTAGCTCTGAGAAAGTTTCAGCCAGGCTGATAGGGAGTTGCTGAGGCAAAGATGCCTGGTGGGCAGATCCAGGCGTCTAGGCATCCAGGTAACCAAGGCGCCATTTCTTCCCGAAGGTAAACATTCATTTATTAATGATTTACTGAGTGCCCATTATGTGCCAGGCATCGGGGATACAAAGATCTCTAAGACCCTCGGTGTTGTTTGTAGTGGAGCCTAACAACCAGCCAATTACAGCACAACGTGGAAAGGGCCCTGGTGTAAACGTGCACGGGTCTCGCTGATGCCCAAGGAGAGCTTAGAGCAGGCTGTGCCATCCAGGCATCAGGAAGAAGGGAGAGATTCACCTTAAGGTGAACTTGGGGGGCCTGCACCGAAATGGGACATGAGGAAATCCAGTGTTTCAAAGTCTTGATTTGAAAAAAAAGAACACTCTCCGAGGATAAAAATGTGTCACAGAACACACCTTAACTCTATTCCCTTGGCTGTTTTGTGTATCTCTTGTAAGGAAGTATGTACAGTACATTTTTACGTGTGTATGAGGCTCTGTAACCACAATCCAGACCTGGAACTCTTGCAGTACCCAGAAAGATCACATGAGGCCCTTTTAGTCACTATCTCCCCAAGGTAACGGCGAGTCTGACTTCTTTCATTTAATGAATTTGCCTGTTCTTGAGCTGTGTATAAATAGAATCATACTTTATGTACTATTTTTATGCGTGTGTGCGGCTTTTCTTGTGCACCGTATTTCTGAGATGCACTTGTCTTGTTGCCTGTAGCCATATTCCTTTTGTAATTGTGTCGCATTCCACTGTATAAACAAACCACCTGTGATGGACACGTTGGTTGTTTTCAGTTTGCGGCCATTATGATGAAAGCTGCTAAAAAGCTTACGTGAAACCTTTTGGTGGGTGTATATTACTGATATATCTGTTACATCAATACCCAGAAGTTGCTGGGTTACAGGGTATCCATACGTTCATCTTAGTAGATGTAGCCTGTTTCCATGGTGGTTATACCAGTCTGCGCTTACCAGTACAGGAGGAAAGTTCCAGTTATCTTGGAACTTATCCATGGTTGACATTCGATATTGATGTTGTGTTCCAGTATGTATGACCTTTTCTACTTTATCTTTCTTTTAGAAAGTTGCCACCCATTGTTGAAATTCAGTGACCTGGGCATTCATGATGGAAACAGCATTTATTGAGCATCTGCTGATTATTGGGTATGGTTGCCCACCCACCAGCCATTACGCCTCCTTTTTTTGCTGAGAGCCTGCTACTTTTGTTCACGTGTCAGTTGCCTGTATGCCAAGAGCAGACAGGCTCTTTCCTTCCGCATTCCCCAGGGCGTGGGTCTCAGCTGGCCCAAGACAGGCAGACTTCTCCTGTTCCCCTTTAGCAGGGAGTGGTGTAGCACTGGGCATGTTCTCTGTTCTCGGCAAAGAGCTGTAAGGAGCTCTTGATGTCCTGACATTGAATTCACCTGTCTGGACCACCTATACCTGGGCTCTTTGTGAGATATAACCAACCTGTGTCATTTAAAGCACTTTTAGTTCAACTCTCTGTTACATGCAGCCAAAAGGACCCTAATGAATTGTCTTGTGTGGGTCTCATAGAAGCAGACTCTGAGGCCAGGGTTGGAGTGGAGATAGTCTATTAGGCAAGCGAAGATGAGAGACAGGGGACAGGCCAGGGAGGGAAGGTGGCTGATAAAGGGTGCATGATCGAGTTAGATACCACTGTGGGGTCACAGAATTTAATCTCTGATTGAAAGTGGCATCAAACAGGGATTTGCAGGCTACAGCCCAGGGCAAATCTGGCCTGCCTCCTGTTTTTGTAAATACAGTCTTATTGGAATCGTCACACGGATTCTTTTATGTCTCATCTAGGGCTGCTTTTCCACCACAGAAGCAGCAGTGAGTAGCTGGAGAGGCTGTATGCCCCACAAAGCTGGAAGTACTTACTGTCTGGCCTTCTGCACAAGAAGCGTGCCGACTCCACTGTGGAATGTGCATTCCAGTGACCTCACCCAGGGGCTGGAGGAGTAGGGGGACTCCTACACCCCTCCAGCCAGCCCCTGGCTGAGTCCTGCCTCCGGGGTCATGGTCATTCTCCAGCGCTTCTGACCTGCCGTGGGCCCTGGCCTCCATCAGCGGGCCCTGCTTCAAGCAAAGAGATGCAGATTGGCCCCTGGCAGCTGGGCACGCGCGGAGCCTGTGAAGCTGGTACCCGCAGGACAGCTCTGCTTCACCCCGCAGGAGCCCACACGCTGAACTTGGCCTCTTCTCCAATGCCTGCAGGGAACCTGCTCACAGGCTGAGAGTTCTTGGGACTCTGCTGAAGGCGGGGAGGCTTCGGGGCACGATGACTTCCTGGCGCCCCTGGGCTTCCGGATCCATCTTGCCTCTCCTCGCCCTTCCCTGCAGGGATCCCCAACCTTCCCCTTCTATTCTGCAGGTTATCTCTGGCTGGCTTCCACCTCCAAATTTCCTTTCCTCAGTGCTTCTTGGGTCTCAGCACAGCAAGGCACTCACTCATCACTGATGAAGTTAAAAAAGAAAAAAGACCCAAAGACACACATAAAACTGTGTTTTTGTCTTTTTCCTCTCGACAGAAACATGGACTTTATTTGCAGCATCATCAGGTGAGGCTCCCTTCGGAAACATTTTCCGGCATTCTGTGATTCTGCCGAATCCTCTGAATTTCTTCTTCTCCTTTGCCCGGTGGGGTTCAGGCCTCCTGCAGCCCCGCGCTTGGCGTCTGCCTAGGCACGCGCTGTCTGCGTCTGCTTTGGTTTCTGAGCTGGAGACTGTGCACTCCATCCAGCGTGACATTAGACCATGGGGCATGTTTTATTACGTTGGGTCAGCTCCTCAGAAGTCCTGTCTGTCTTGCTTTCCTGACAGCTAATTAAGTATGGAGCCTAATGCAGTCTAGAAAGTTCCTGTCATATTAAAGTTCCGAAAAATTTATGTCTCTGCATAAAAAAAAAAAAATTTTTTTGTGTTGTTTTTTTTTTGTTTTTGGAGGGGGTGAACTAGCCGAGTACAAGTGAAAATTGATGAATACTAAGAAACCTGGACCCGGTTTCCAAATTGTGCTTAGAAAACTCTAACCAGCCAAGTAGCCACAGTGGATTCTTGGTTCTTCCTCTCCCACGAGGAAAGTTCTAGGTCACTGTGATCCCCTGTAGCAAATGCAGAGCTCAGGAATGTGATTTCGGTTTTATAAAAGTTGTTCTTTTTCATTCCTCTTAAATAATCTGATGTTTAAAAAGCTCATTTACAAGTAAAAATGGAAAGGTCAGGCAATTAAAATATTTTTGTATTAATTTCCATGAAGCCACTGAACCCTCCCAGTCTAATGTCAGAGTTTTGTCTTCCAAACCGTCTTGTGTCTCTGCTGTGCATTTTCTACATGTAAAATGAGAGGTTACTTTTAATTGGGATTCCCTAGGTGTTAGAGAGAAATCTGTCTCACTCACTCGTTTTCAGTCAGAGAATCAAAGACATGGCTCTTGCAGGCTGAGGCGTCAAGCTGAACTATTGGAAAATGGCGGGGTCCAGGAACCTGCATTTATTTTGTTTTTTTCAAAATTTCCTCCATTCTTTTTGAGATAGAATGGACAAATAACATTATGTAGGTTTAAGGTAATGGTTCGATACATGTATATCTTGTAAAATGATTATCTCAATAAGGTGAGATTCGTTAACACATCATTCACCATTACCAGTTTTTTTTTTTTGTGGTGAGAACATTTAAGATCTGTTCTCTCAGCACCTTCCAAGTATACACACAGTATTGTTCATTATAACCACCATGCTGTCCTTTAGATCCCCAGGACTTATTCAGCTTGTAACTAAACGTTTATCCCCTTTGACCAATACCTCCTCCCCATTGTCTCCACCTCCCTGCCCCTGGGAACCACTACTTCACCCTCTGTCTCTGTGGGTTTGGCTTTTTAAGATTCCACTTATAAGTGAGACCATTCAGTATTTGTCTTTCTCAGCCTGACTTATTTCACTTAGCGTAATGCCCTCAAGTTTCATCCAGGTTGTTGCAAATGGCAAGATTTCCTTTTTCTTTTTTTTTTTT
>NW_017731810.1:70098-79821 GCF_001890085.2 Hipposideros armiger | reverse complement strand
TGTGCTGTTTGTAGTTTCCAGAGGAACCTCCATACTGTTTCCGGAGTGGCTGCACCAATTTATAATCCTACCAACAGTGCACTTTCCCGCCGTTTCTCCACATCCTCGCCAACACTTAACTTCGGGTTTTTTGGTTTGTTTGTTTGTTGATAACAGCTCTCTTAACAGATGTGAGTTGCTATCTCAGTGTGGTTTTGATTTGCATTTCCCTGATGACGTTAGCATTACTGACACTGAGCATCTTTTCATGTACCTGTTGGCCATCTGTCTTCTTTGGAGAAACGTCTGTTTAGGTTCTTTGCCCATTTTAAAAATGGGGTTATTGGTATATATTTTTGCTCAAGTTGTATGAGTTCCTTATGTATTTTGGATATTAACTCCTTATCAGATATAGGGTTTGCAAATCTTTTCCCCCATTCCATAGGTTGTCTTTTCATTTTGTTGATTATTTCTTTTGCAGTGCAGAAGTGGGGGTGACGGTCAAAGCATACAGAGTTTCAGGTGTTCCAGATAAATAAGCTCTGGTGATCTATTTTACAACATATTGCTCATAGCTAACAATGTGGTACACTGAAGAATTTCTAAGAGGGTAGATCTTATGTTGAGTATTCTTAACACACACACACACAATAATTGTGATAAAGGGAGGAAGCTTTGGGAGGTGAATTGGATATGTTTATGGCCTTCATGGTGGTGATGGTTTCACGGGTGTGAACTTAACCCCAAACTCAGAATTGCGTACCTTAAATATGTACAGCTTTTTACACGTCACTTATACCTCAATAAAATGGTTTCATAAAAAAAGGGCACAATGCTTATCATTTTTTGGCCAGCCACTATGTACCGGACACTATATAAATTAACTCATTTTTCTGGGCAGCTCATGATGAATCCTTACTACTTCTCTAATCTGATTTAAAGACCCTACCGGATCCCTGTTTACTTTTTACAACCTCATCACTCACCACCTTTTTAAAAATCCACTCCATTCCGGCCTCACTGAACTTCTTTCTGTTGCTCGAATGGACTGTGCTCACTTGTACCTTTGGGCCCTTGCACATGCTATGCTCTGGGCTTAGAACAGTTCACTTTCATACCCTCAACCTCACCAACATCTTGCGTCGCACGACAGGATTGCTCATGGCTACCAACAGAGGAAAACTCCACTGTAATGGCTCAAATAGGCAGTGTTTTATTTGGCTTGAACAATAACAAGCTCAGTGGTAGACAGGCCATGATTGGTAGAGTGAGTCGGAGGTGCCCCTAGGAACCCCGGCTTTCTCAGCTCCCTGCTCTGCCATGCAGCCCCCATCCTCATGGTTGCAAAATGGCTGCTTGACCTCCAGGTGTCACGTCAGCAGGCATGGAAGCTGAGGAAGAAAAAAGAGCCAAAGGGTTAATGGGACGTTCTCACTTCCTTTCGCTGGTCTGTACTATGTCAGGCGGCCAGCTCCAGCTGCAAGAGATGCTAGTTAAGGAAGGTTTTCAACCGGATGTATTGTTACACTCAGGAAACAAAACAAAACATTGGGATTCTATTGATAAGAAGGAAAAAAAATCGATATTGAGGAAGTAATTCCTACATGTTCTTTAGCTCTGTTTAAATGCTCAGAGTTCCTTCCTGAATCCCTAAGACTGACTTTGGAATGGACAGGTTTTAGGAGGTGTCATAGATGGCCCTGAAGGTACCTGTCTGTGTTCCTGACTGGATTGTAAGCTCCATCCAAAAGAGCACCTTGTCCTTTTTGTTCACAGTGAGATCCTGGTACCTAACACTGTTCCAGATGTGCAGGATGATCAAGAAATATTTGGTGACTAAATGACAGTAGTTACTATTTTGACACACTGAGTTTGTGAGGTGAAATTAGTTGCCCGAAGCAACATTGTTTATTCATGAATTCCTTCACTCAGTAATGTTTGTTGCGCACCTACTATGTGCCAGGCAATGTTTGTCGTGCACCTACTATGTGCCAGGTTGTGCGTCAGACACTTGGGATACAAACAAAGCAGATAGATTCCTGCCTTTTGGGTGTATTAACCTAACATTTTGTTATGAAAAATTTCAAACATACAGCAGATTTGAAACAGTTTCATAGGGAGCCCCTGTACACTTGCTACCTAGATTCTACCATTCCTTGGGGTACTTTTATTCTAGTGGAGGAAGGCAGATGGTAAACTATAAACAAAATAAATAAATAACTTACATAGCATTGTAGAAGGTGGCAACTGCTATAGAAAACACAGCAGGTGAAGGGCTTTGGGGTGTGCAGTTTTTTTTTGGGGGGTGGGGTGGGGTGGTGGTGGCCAGGCTTGGCCTCATTGAGATGGTGACATTGTGTGAAGACTCGAAGGAGGTGAGAGAGGCAGCCATGTGTGTATCTGAGGAAAAAGCATTTCCAGGTAGAGGGAATGGCCTGTGCAAAAGTCCTGAGGTGGGAACCTGCTGTGTTTAAGGAGGGACAAGGGGGCCTGTGTGGTTGGAGGGAAGTGAACAAGGAGGAGAGTTGAGGTGATGGGGTCAGCGGGGGAGGAACAGGTTTGGGGGGAAGATCAGGAGCTCAGTCTTGGACATGTTATGCTTGAGCCGCTCAGGGGCAGAGCTGGGATTGGACCCCAGGCCTCCCGGCCCTTCCCATGTTGCCATGTCTGCCTGCCCAGGTGGCCAGGGGTCCATCCAGGGCACAAACCTGCAGGGCCATAGCAGACACTTCAGTCTTACAGAACAGACTGGCAGCCGCGTAGGTTGTAAGCAGAAGTGTTTGGGATTGGGCAGCTTCATATGTGACGATGGCTTTTCTGACAAGCACCAACGCAGGCCTGCACGGTAGCACATCCTTGTGAAGAATAGGAACGCGCTTTGTGGTCGGGAAGAGAACTTAGTTCAAATCCTGCCTCTGCTGCTGATTAGCTGAGTCCAACCTCCCTGAGCCTCATGTTCCTTCATCTGTAAAATGAAGGTAATAGCAGCCATCCTGTAGGGTGATGGGGGATTAAATGAGGTGACGCATGTAAGTGGCTCAGCGAGGTGCTGGTCCCTGGGGACAGTCAGAACGGTGCAATGGGACACCCCACAGGAAGCCACAGAGAAGGTGGGGCTGCTGAAGGGAACATGTCCTTCCCATCATCATGGGGTGATGGGCCCCGGAGAAGCAGTAGATGGATGACTTGCTTATCCCAGAAAGTCTACGCCTCCCTAGGGGGGCCTCATCCCCACAGCGACGGAAGAGGGAGCCCTCACCAGCCCAGACTAAGTTTCTAGCCTCAGGGGTCCTGACACTTTGCAGCCACCAGCGTTTGCATGCCATGTCCCTCCTCAGAAGCGCCTTTGCTGCTCCTTGAGGCCTGAGTATGTGTTTCTTTAGGACCCAGCTCCAGTTTCTCCTCCTTAAGGTACCTTTGACACTGTCCCCGTCTACAGGATGCTCTGTCTTGCCCAGGTCCCTTCTGAAGTGCTCCCTAAGACTCAGGTACACCCAGAGGAAAACCAGAGGCAAGGACTGGGCCAGGGGGCCATGGCCCGCTCGCGGAACGGTGGGTAGGGCTGACCACGAGATGGCGCTATTGAGCCACCACTGTTAATTGAGACATCCTGACGTCAGCATGAGTTTCCTTTGTTTTTATTTTTCTTTCTTGATGAGAAATTTGTGATTTCCAAACTGTCTCAGAAGGAATAGAACTGTGACTGGCGTCCCACAGTTAACACTGGTGATTTAAAAACCCCCTGATAGTCCTATCACATGTCTTACAGTGAAAAATTCCTCCCCCACACCCAGGGGACTTGGAAGGAGGATGTCACACAGTTGCCACCATCCTCCATCCAAACAAATAATGTGGTACTTGCTGTAGACACTTTACATCTAAATACTGCCCACCCCCCTTTGTTTGGATTATATTTTATATCTTGGGTTAGAGGGTAAATCCTTTGAGGGCAGGACCTGGGGTCCACGATAGCCCAGCAGAAGCTCCAAGAAGTCTTGTTGGATGTTGTCTGCCTCTCTGGGGCACGGAATCCAAACAGCTTCTTGGCGAGCTCCTGAAAGCAATCCCGCTCCATTTCCATACCAATGGGAAGGAAAGCAATACATCCTTTATGGCCAAGCGGCAGGTCTCTTCATTTCTTTCTGGAAGTGTTATTGTTGATGGCTGGGAAGCCATTAGTACTCATAGGGCCCCCCTCATAGGCCTACCTTACGCTCCCCCAGTGACACAGGGAGTGGTATGCAGAGGCCCTGCACCCCTGGGGACTTTCGTGCATGAGAGGAGGAGAGCTTAAAGAAAGGAGGGTGGGTAAGGTCAAGTGTCCAGAGTTCAGCCCCGTTGCCCCTTCCTCTGCGGAGGGGTCCTTGAGTAGATTTGAGCAGGAAAACCTGTACATCAAGGTGCTCTTAGCAAAACACCACAACGTTGTTGATCTATTTGACTTAAAATAACCAAATTTTCTAATCGATTGTGTGCCAAGTTGGATGCCACATTACATTAGATTCTTATACAGATAAGTAGAAGTTGGTGCCAAGATTTAAAGAAAAATCACTGGGACAGAAATAATTTTTTTAACAGTTAAAAGTTATTTACTTAAAACATTATTTAAAAAAAATTTTTGGGACATATTCATTCTTCCAGTCAGTGACCCATTCATGTATATATTTATTTAACAGGGTGTTTTAAAATTATTTTTTATATTGCTATTTATTTAACGTAGATATCACACACACAACTCAGGATTTGAAAGATGCGAAAGATGGTACAGTAACAGGTGGTACCTAGTCCCACCCTTGTCTCAGCCTGTGTCCCCTCCCAGGGATGATAGCCACTGTGTTGTCTTTTAGAAATATCTGTACTTGTAAATGCATATTCATCTGTCTGTTCATTTGTCCATCCATCCATCCATCCATCCATCCATCCATCCATCCATCATCCATCCTCCATCCATCCATCCACCATCCATCCACCATCCATCCTCCATCCATCATCCATCCACCATCCATCATCCATCCACCATCCATCCATCCATCCATCCATCCATCCATCCATCCATCTATCCATCCATCACCATCCATCATCCATCCACCCATCCATCATCCATCCATCCATCCACCATCCATCCATCCACCATCCATCATCCATCCACCATCCATCCACCATCCCTCCATCCATCCATCATCCATCCATCCATCCACCATCCATCTATCATCCATCATCCATCATCCATCATGAATCCATCCACCATCCATCTATCCACCATCCATCCATCCATCCATCCATCCATCCATCCATCCATCACCATCCATCATCCATCCATTATCCATCATCTATCATCCATCCATCCACCCATCCACCCATCCAGGTTTTCTTTTCTGGAATGAGGAAAAGGTAGCCATTATTGGATTTCAGATGGCATACCGGCCTTGTTTCCATTGGAAAAGACCTTTGGGACCACTGTCCTTGGGGCTCGGCCAGCCACGCCAAGGCTGTAGTGCCAGAATGTCACAGCTGTCAGGGCAGACTGGGCATTTTAAAAACAGCGAGGTGCCGCTATTCAGATTTTACTCTGGTCCAACCATCTGGTCTTGTGTCTGATTCCAAGGGAGAGGGGAACGTGCAATAGGTGAGCAAAGAGAAATGAAAAGCGAGAGTGAGGTGCCATGGAAAGGTGAGTGGAGTCAGGAAGTCTTGGATCCCAATCCCATCCCTGCCCTCAGTAAGGGCTGTACAGTGAGCTTATTGAACTTCCTGGAGTCTCAATTTCCCTATCTGTGAAGTGGGGGTAACTGCACCCTTCTGGGCAGGTTTCTGGCATAACGCCTAGATGTAGTTGGTGCTCATAGCATACTACTACTGACATTACCTTTACTGTCAGAGGGTTGGCTGCAGAGGGTACAGGGTACAGGCAGGGCAGGAACTTGGGGCGTGGCGTGGGGAGATGACAGGATATCTTCCAGTTTGAGTGGGGAGGGGTGCTGAGCTGCAAGCTCCTTGAGAGACAGTAACTGCAGTTTTCGCTGTGGCAGGAACCCTTGTTCCCTGCGGCACCTCTGCAGCAGTCTTGGAGAAATCTTCCTAACCCGGTTCCTGTGGGCCTTACCTTCCATCCACCCTCCCTGCTGCATCGGTGGAATCTTTTTTTTTTTTAAAGATTTTTATTGGGGAATTGGGGGGATGGGAACAGTGCTGGGGAATTGGGGGAAGGGGAACAGACAAGTTGCTGTCCTTTTTTTCCTTTTGTTCTTCAGTCTAGTTGTGGAGGACGTTGCTTCACTGGCCCAAGTTGGCACCATCATTGCGCTCTTCCCGGGCGAGGCAGATCAGTCGCTGTCTTCTGGACGGCCGCTCACTGCGGCTGCTGGCCGCTCACGCTGGCTGCTGGCTGCACACAGTAGCCCATGGCAACCCATGGCCACAGGGGCTGCAGCCTACGTCGTCACCGGCGACTCACGGCAGCCCAGCTCCAGGTTGAGCTGTTGTTCAGCATCTTAGCTGTAGAGGGCAGTGTCACTGGCCCTCATATGTGGGATCCGAACCGGGGCCCTCTGGCGTCCCAAGCCAGTTCTTAACCATCACGCCACTCGGCCGGCCCGGTGGAATCTTTCTAAAATGCTAATGCTGCTGTTTCACTCCCTTGGCTCAACGTCCCCATCACCTTCAGGATCCAGGTAAAGTCCTTTGCACACAAAGCCTTTGCTGTGGACTGAATGTCTGTGACCCCCCTAAAATTCACATGTGGGGAGCCTGATCTTCAATGTGGTGGTGTTAGGAGCTGAGGCCTTTAGGAGGTGATTAGGTCACCAGGGTGGAGCCCTCATGAACGGGGTTAGTGCCCTTATAACAGAGGCCCCCAGGGAGCTCCCTCAGCCCCTTCCACCCTGTTAGGACACAGCAAGAAGACGGCCACTTGCAAAACAGGAAGTGGACCCTCACCAGGCACTGGATCTGCTGACTTCCTCGCCTCTAGAACCCTGAGAAATTGATGCTTGTTGTTTAAGCCCCCCAGTCTGTGGTCTTTTGTTATGGGAGACGAAATGGACTAAGGCAGCCTTCATCGGGGAGCCCTTTCTAATTCATTGCTCCCACCTCAACTTTGGCCACTTCTCTGCATGCACCTAAGCCTTGAGGTTTGGTGTTTTGCCTCTTCCTTGTCTTCATCCAACTCCCTTCTGTTTTTCCCTCGAGACTCAGCCCAGACACTCCTCCACCAAGGTTTCCATGGGCCTGGCCTCTGTCAACTTGATGGGGGCACAATGGGTGCCTCCTTATGTTGTCACTTTCCATGAAGTAGACCATGGCGGGAGGAGGGATCAGAGACTGGCAGTTGGGCTTGGGTTCTTACAAATCCACGGGAGTAGTAGCTGAGCCGGTGACGTTTGCTTTTATGGCTGTCCTAGTCCTTCAGTAACCCCTCAGGGTGGGGAGGTGGGGTGGGCGTGGCCAGCAAACAGAAACCCAGTTCCTTCTCTGGGTTTTTTCCTGTCCCAGTTGGCAGAGCGTGAACATCCAGTGTATTTGAATTTAATTTTAGTTTACTCTTTGTTGCTTCTTCATATCTTTGTTGGGATTTTAAAAGAGATTCTTTTGTTTTTTTTTTTAAGAGAAGGCGTTGTAGGACTGGCTCTGCCCTCCTCTCTGAACTTGGTGTCTTGTTTTGTTTTCAGACTACTAGTGTCAAGTTCATTATAGAGTAAACTTAAACTTGATATTCCCTTCAAACTATACATAATACACCGTGGAGCCTTTTTTTTTTAACAGTATATTAAATTTTAAAGATAATTTTATATTTTTAAATCAGTTACATATTTTTCTCAGTTGCAGTTGATATTCAGTATTATATTAGTTTCAGATGTACAGCATAGTGGTTAGGCACTGAAAATAATTTTTGAAATTTGAAATAATTTTAGACTTATAGAGAAGTTGCAACGTCAGTACAGAGCTCCCCTAGTGGTATCATCATATATCACCGTGGTACATTCGTCACAACCGAGGCACCAACATTGGAACATAACTATTAGCTAAATTCCAGATTTTATCTGGGTTTCACCAGATTTTCTCTATGCCCTTTCTGTGTCCAGGATCCAACCCAGAATCCCACATTGCAATCAGCCGCATGTCTCCTTAGCCTCCTCTGGTCCGCGACAGTTTCTCCATCTTTCTTTTTTTTTCCTTTTTCCCCCACAATCTCAGTAGCTTCGTGGAGTACTAGACAGGAGTTTTGTAGCATTGGACTTGGTGGTCTTAACCAAAGTCTGGCCACTCACCCATCACACCAATAAACGCCTCTCCTGAAATTGACCATGAAATTTCGCATGGCATGAAAATTCCAGCCTGTCAAAGACGAGCCTGTCATCTTTGGTGCTTCTGAAACACAGGGGAGACCCATCGTGGAGACGGAGATATCACAAATTCAGGCACTTTCTGTGGTGGTGAGATTTTTTTTTTTTTCTGTAGGCTCATGACAAAGTTGGATGAGATTTCGGCCAAGGCCAAGGTGGCAGGGTCTGTGCTACAAAAATTTCCGATTTACTTCCTTGCCACGTGAGGCTGAGTTCCAAACCCAAGTCCGTGTGCAGCCTGCTTTGCCGAATAATGAGGCTGTGGGTTCTTCTGAAGGCAGCTGACCTTTGGAGCAAATTATCCAAGGAAATCTGATTAGCTAGTTCACTGGGTTCCTGCAAAATGGATCTTGGTGTATTTATGCTGCAGAAATGTCAGCGTAATTGGAGTTCCTGGAGCTCAAAGAGCTTCTTTCTCATTGTTTCCATCCTTTGGAGAGAGAAAAAAAAAAAATTTTTTTTTTTTAAACACAACCAAACAAACAAAACCCAGGGCCCCCAAAGAATTAGTCTTTGACTTATATTCTTTGCTTTTGTACATGGTTCAGAAGCTGCGTCTGGTTGTGTTTATTACTTTATTAATCAGGGGAACAGCCTGAACATCATTTAAACAAACAAGCCAAAAAAAAATCCATCCCCAAATAGATGATGTGAGCTTAATAGAGATGGACCAGCCAAAGACCTTAAATAAATAAACTGACTTTAATTCGAGGGAAAGTGTGGGGTGGTAATTACTTAAGGCTGTGTGCCATGCGATGTAACCAAATTCGAAACTCACTAATTTCATTATTTTAATGGAAGTCTGCATCCCATTCATTAGGCTGACATATGACTAGCCATTAGTAACAGTTCATTTCCAAAGCTATGGCGGATACAGGGTGATTGGAAATGAGTGAGGGCCAGGCCTGGTAGAAGTTGACAGGACTCAGAGGGGAGCTTGTGGATGGGATTTGTGGGGAGGCAGGGAGCCCAAGGAGGAAAACTACCGTGTTGGATGGAGACAGAAAACCACAGAGACCTTGCATCCAGAGAGACCTGGGTTCATATTCTGGGTATACCACGTGCTAGCTGTGTGACCTTGGGAAAACTACATTCCCCCTCTGAACTTGAGTTTCCTCCTCTGTGAAATGGTGATAATAATAGTTCCTACCTCATAGAGTTGCTTGAGATGATTCAGTGAGGGCTTATTTTAGGTCCTGGCACATAGGAGGCATTCAAGAAAGGTAGCAGTGATGACAGTGATGGTGCTATATTATTAGGTAACAACAATATTCTAGGGTTTGGAGACTTTGCCGATGAAGGGACTGAGGCTGATGGGGTCAAGTACATTGTCCAGCTTTGCCCTGTTACTCAGATTTCTGACTCTGAACATGATGCTCTTACCATCTTTTTTTATTATTTC
>NW_017731810.1:11919-66793 GCF_001890085.2 Hipposideros armiger | reverse complement strand
GCTGTCTTCAAAGCTCCTTGCGTGGTATGACGTTCAATTCAATTGAGGCTGTAAATCAGCACCTTGTTCAGTTTTTTTTGCAAATAAATACAGATCCTTCTATGAACGAGGAATTATGAAGCTCACTGAAAGATGGCAAAAGGTTATTGAATAAAATGGGCAATATATCGTTGATTGATCTTTGCTCTTTATATAAATAAATGCCCTTTGAAAAACAGAGACAAAATACGTCATGACTTTTCCGACAACCCAATATAATGGTCCAAGGCTTAGGCAGTGTGATGAGTACAAAGTCAGAAGATTTTTATCCTTACATGAAGAATAGAGACACTGTGCCAACACTTTTCATTCTTGCTGAATGGATTCATTCCCTGAAAGCTGGGTGGTAACAACTCCTAGGACACTGTGAGAATTTGAGTAAGAATACATTAAACAGGAAGCCCTGTGAGGACAGGGAGTTTTCTTTTGTTTGCTGTTGTAACCCCAATGATTAGAAGAATGACTGCCACCATAGGAGGCACCCATGCTAAATGGAGATACGGGTAAATGCATGAATTTGGGAGAAAGACTGCCCGAGAATCCTCAGAGATTTTACTGTCCTTGTTGTCATAGAAACCAGGCAATATCCCCCAGCAAGCATGACATCTTTGACCACCACCCCTGTGCACATAGTGGGGTTGGAGAGAAAGGGACCACTTTTTAGGTGGGATATTTTGATTGGAGGGGTCTCTGATTCAGAGTGAGGAGAGCTTTTGGCATTTACTCGTAAATGTGGAAGAATTTGATATTTGCTTAGACATTTTGGCATGCAGTGCCAAATCTCTAAATTCCTAAATTTATTTACCAGCCCGGGGAAGCATATTCCCAACGATAATTTCATTTACAAAGGGCTCTAATCTGGTGTGAAGCCTGCAGGCATGTTTGTTTAACTTAATTAGCTAGCGAGGAAGGAGCAAAGTGAAGTCCTTATGCACGTGGGAGCCCGTTCAAGGCCACCCTGCTTTATGCTTTCTTTGCAGTGAACCAGAGATGTCACTGCTGAAAGTTTTCTGTCCCTGCTGTGGTTACTGCTAATTCCCTTCTAATATGAGGCCATGAATGATTAATAATATCGCATTCCAACACTCTTAGATTTGTCCATTTTTTTTCAATCCCAAAGAATATAATTATAGATTATTTTAAATTCTGGGAAAGGAACTCAACCATGAACCTCACTCTAACTCATCCACGACCACTTCGCAATCTTTCTTCGAGTATTTTTTCTGTACATAATTTTACATATTTGTAATCCCAATGTACATAAATTGTGAGTATTGCATCTTCCACCTGTGGTGCATTACAATTATTTTGACTTATTATGAAACTTTCAAACAGGCAGAAAAGAAGATAGAAAAGTATAATAAAGACCCACATACTTATCACGTAGAATTAATGCTAATTTTTGTTATATTTATTTTGTTTCTCTGTGTGTGTTTTTTTTTTTCCCCTGTAGCATTTAAAAATAAACCACACACCACCTCATGGTATTTATCCCTAAAACAATGGTTCTCAACTGACGGTAATTTTGACCCCTTCAGAAAATAGTTGGCAATGTCTGGAGACATTTTTGGTTGTCACATGGGAAATGCTTGTCTGGTGAGTAGAGCGAGGGCTGCCACTAAACTTCCTGCCATGCACAGGACAGCCCTTGTCCCCCAACAGTAGAGAATTATCTGGTTCCAAATGTCAGTAGGCCTAAGGTTGAATAACTTTGGCCTCAGTTATTAAGGATGCATTTTCTCAAATGTAAATTTCCATGTAACCACGTATCACCATCACTTCTAACAAAGTTAAACGTAATTCCTTAAAATCATCTGATAACAAGTCCAGTATTCCCCCAGAAGTACCCTAGTGTCGTTTATAGCTGGTTATAGCAAACATTAGCACTCTTTATAGAATCTCATTCTAAACGGCTACAAAATAGATTATTGAATGGATTCGCCAAAATTTATTCAGAGGATCTCTAATCTTTGGCATTAGTTTTGCTTCCAGGTTTTAAAGACATATTTATGTAAATAACAACCGTTTGCTTCTTCTTTCCAAACTTTATGCCTTTTATTTCTTTTACTTGCCTTACATCCTTGCTGGGAACTTCAGAAAATATTGAACACAGGTGATGAGAGCAGTTGTCTTGCTTTGTTCCTGATTTTAGGAGAAAAAAGTGTAGTGTTTTACCACTGATGATGATGTTAACTGTAGGCTTTTCATAGATGTACTTTATCAAACTGAAGACGTTCCCATCTATTTCCAGTCACCTGAGTTTTTTATCATGAGAGACTGATGAGCTTTGTCAAATGTGTTTTCTGCATATTTTGAGATGATCCAATGATTTCCCTTTTATTTTATGCGATAAATTACACTGATTTTTCATGTTAAACTAACCTTGCTTTCTTGGTATGAACCTCACATGGTCATGATGTATTATCCTTTTTATATATTGCTGGATTCCATTTGTTCACGTTTTGTTTAGAATTTTTGTGTCTATGTTCATGAGAGATATCAGTCTGTTACTTTTTCCCCTTGTAAAGGTATCTTTCTCAGACTTTGGTATCACAGTTACGCTTTTATAGATTAAGTGGGGAAGGGATACTTCCTCTGTTTTCTGAGTCTGTACAGATACGATATTATTTCTCCTGGAAATATTTTGTAGAATTTACTAGTGTACCATATGTACTTGAAGTTTTCTGTGTGGGAAGGTTTTATTTTTAATTACAAATTCAATTTCTTTAGTAGATACAGGGTTATTTATTTATTGTTTTGTCTCCAGGGTTAATAATTTGTGGTTTCATTTAATTAATATGCTGTTAAATTATTGTCATAATATCGTTTTAAAATTTTTTTTATCTTTTGAAATATCTGTAGGATCTGTAGCAATGTTCTATTTCCATTCTTGCTGTTGGTAATTGGTGTGTTCTCTCTTTTTTCTTGATCATTCGTGACTTCGTTTGCGCTTTACTTTTAGTGTCTTCTTTCTTCTACTTACTTTAGGTTCTTCTACTTTACTTAACATGGAAGCGTAGATAATCGCTTTTCTACCTCCCTTCTCCAATATAAGTATTTAAAGCCATAAAATTCCCTTTAAGCACAGCTTTCGCTTTACCCAACAAATTTGGATGTGTTGTGTTTTTACTAGTATTCAGTCCACAGTACTTTCTGACTTCCTTTGTGATTTCTTCTTTAATCCATGGGTTATTTAGGAGAGTGTTGTTTTATTTCCCAAACTTGGGAGCGTTTCTAGGTATCTCATTGTTCATGATTTCTAATTTCATACTATTGTGTTTCTCTGTGTGATTTTATTCTTGGTATTCATTAAAACTTGTTATATGGCTCAGAATATGGCCTATTTTGCTAAATGTTCCATGTGCACTTGAAGAGAATGTGTTTTATGCAATTGTTTGATGTGGTATCCTATAATAGGATGTCAGTTTGGTTGATAGAGTTGTTCAAATTATCTTAATCTTTGCTGAGTATTTTGCTTGTTCTATCAATTAGTGAAATAGGATATACATTCTCCAACTATAATTGTGGATTTGTTTATTTCTCCTTCAGTTCCATCAATTTTTTTTTCATGAATTTTGGAACTCTATTGTTAGGTGCATATATATTTTTCATTGTTTTGTCTTCTTGATGTTTGATCCTTTTATCACTTTGAGATTTCCTTGTTAATCTCCAGTAATACTCTTTGTCTTAAAGGCTATTTTGTCTGATATTAACATAGTCATACTTTATTTCTTGATTTTAGTGTTTTCATGGTATATTTTTTCTATCCTTTTACTTGTTACCTGTTTGTATCTGTACAATGACATTGTGTTTCTTAAAAACAGCAGATAGTTGGGTCTAGTTTTTTATATCCACTTTGACAATCTCTCTTGATTACAGTGTTTAGTGCATTTACATTTAATGCAATTAGTAATACGGTTAGCCTTATATCTTCAATCTTGGTATTTGTTTTATATTTTATTTGTTCTTTACGCCTTTGTTCATTCTTGTCTTCTTTTGGGAAAACTGTATGTTTTTTAATATTACATTTTGTCTCCTGTGTAGATAGTGAGATTATACCTCCTCTTATAACTTTCTAATTTGCTGTAGAGATTACAATGATGGCAGTCTTGGATGACATTCTCACAGTACACTGTCAAATAATATTTACTTCACAAACAGTGTGAAAACCACATTACAGTATCATTACACTTATGTCCAATTCTCCTCTTTGTACGCTTATCTTCTATCTTACAATGTCATAGATATAAATCCCATAATACATTGTTATTATTTCTGATCCACACAGTCAATAGTCATTTAAAAAACTGAGGAAATACAGATATAAAAAAAGATCCAAAAAGATCTTTTCCATTTACACAGATGTGTACCCTCTCTGATGTTCTTTATTCTTTCTTGCAGGCCTTGGATGACAATCTGGTCCAATTTCCCTTCAGCCTGAAGAACTTGTTTCAGTAAGTCTCTCAATTTTTGTCTCTCTGAGATTATCTTTATTTCATTTGTTTTGAAGGATGTTTTTGCTCAATACAGAGTTCTCGGCTTCCACACTTTTTTTCCTTTTAGTCCTTTAAATACATCATTGAATTGTGTTCTGGCTTTTGTATCCTGGCGTGTGACAAGGAGTCAGCCATCATTCGTTTTCCCCTTCTCTATGTAATGTGTCATTTTGCTCTTTTTTGCTTTTATATTTACTTTTTGTCATTGGTTTCCATGATTTTGACTGTGCTGTATTTAGGTGTAATTTTCTTTATTTTATTATTGCTTGGGGTTTACCGAGAGTCTTGGATCTATAGATTTATATCTTTCATTGTTTTGAAATGCTCTCAGCTCTTACTACAGTCGTGCACTGCTTAACAACAGGGGAGCATTCTGAGAAACGTGTCATGAGGTGATTTCATCATTGTGTATTCACGCAAACCTATTAATAAATGGTATAGCCTCCTACACACCTAGTCTATATAGTGTAGCCCAGGGGTCGGCAAACTGAGGCTCACGAGCCACCTGCGGCTCTTTGAGTACGTACATGAGGCTCTGAAGTAAAATTGAAAATGAAAATAAAACTATCATAGTTTCATTTATAAATTTTTTTCTTTTTTTAAGACTTTTACTGGGGAATTGGGGAGGGAACAGTGTTGGGGAATCAGGGAAGGGGAACAGACAAGTTGCTGTCCTTTTGTTCTTCAGTCTAGTTGTGGAGGACGTCACTTCACTGGCCCATGTTGGTATTATCATTGCGCTCTTCCCAGGTGAGGCAGATCAGTTGCTGGCCCCTGGACGGCCACTCATTGTGGCTCTTGGCAGCTTACGCCGGCTGCCCACCACTCACCGGTAACTTTATGGCAGCCTACTGCAGATCCACTGCAGCCTACGCCATCGCCGGCGACTCAGGGCAGCCCAGCTCCAGGTTGAGCTGTTGTTCAGCATCTTAGCTGTAGAGGGCAGTGTCACTGGCCTTCATATGTGGGATCTGAACCGGGGCCCTGCTGCTCAGAGCTGGCGTCCCAAGCCAGCTCTTAACCAACACGCCACTCGGCCGGTCCTCATTTATAAAATTTTTAAAGGATATTATTCACATAATGGTAATTTTATTTGTTTTATGGCTCTCAAATAATTTTTAAATTGTTATGAGGGACAGGATGGCTCTTCCATCTCAAAAGTTTGCAGACCCCTGGTATAGCCTATTGCCTCTGGGCTACAAATCTGTATAACATGTTACTGCACTGAACTGCAGGTAATTGTAACAAAATGGTATTTATGTGTCTAAACATAGAAAAGGTACAGCAAAAATAGGCTATAAAAGATAAAAAATGGTCCACCTGCATAAGGCACTTACCATGAATGGAGCTTACATGACTGGAAGTTGCTCTCGGTGAATGAGTGGTGAGTGGTGAGTGGATGTGACGACCTGAGACATGACTGTTCACGACTGAAGGCTTTATAAACACTGTACACTTAGGCTGTACTAAACTTATAAAACAATGTGAGATTAAATCAAGCAGAAGAGAAAAGGATGCAGTCAAGAGATGCAGGGAAGACGAGAGATGTTTGAGGTTGCTGCCAGTGTTAACACAGCATACTGTTTCACAGCAAACTCTTTTTAAGCAGAAGGAGGTACACTAAAATAGTGATAAAGATATGGTATAGTAAATACATAAACCGGTAACATAGTCACTCATTGTCGTTACCAAGTATTACGTACTGTACAGAATTGTATGTGCTGTACTGTTATGTGACTGGCAGTGCTGAAGGTTTGTTTCCACCAGCATCACCACAAACACGTGAGCGATGCATTGGGCTGCGATGTTACAATGGCTACGACGTCACTAGGCGATAGGATTTTTCAGCTTCCTTATAATCTTAGGGGACCACCTATGTGTATGTGGTCTGTCTTTGACTGAAACATCGTTATGTGGCACATGACTGTCCTTCAAATATATCTTCTGACCCCTTTTTTCTCTTCTTCTGGGACTTCTTCACACCACTTGATATCAAGTTAGACACATTGATATTGTCCCGCAGGTGCTGAATATTCTGTTCTGGTTTGTTTCATTATGTCTCTTTGTGATTTCATTTGGATACTCTATTGATCCCCCCCCCCCCCCCCCCCCGTTAGATTACTGACACGCCTCTTTTTTATTTTCCAGTTTTCTGTTAAGTTCATTTAACAAATTATTCATGTGTAATGAGGTATTTTTAATTTCTAATGATTCCATTTGATTTCCATCTGACATTTCTAATGTTTCCTGCTGACCGTAGCTCGGCTGAAATTTCCCACCTCTTTATGCGTGTCGTCTACCATTTTCATTAGAGTTTTACCAGCATTTTTACCATAGTTAAAGTCTCTGTCTAATAATTTCAACATCTGGATTATTTCTGGGTCTGTTTCTGTTGATCGTTTCCTCTCTTAACTGTGGGTCACATTTTTTTTTTTTCTTTTTAAAAATTATTCATTCGTCTTTTAGTGTTTGATTGTATGATGGGCATTTTGTATAAAAGAACGGCAGCGACTCAAACAAAAAAAAGATTTGCTTTTAGGAAACAGGATGCCTTTTCTTCTGTCAGGCCACTGGAGTGGGAGCTGAGTTCCTCTGGTATGTAGTTGACCTTAGCCTGGATTTGTTGCAGCTTTAGTTTTATTGAGTTTACCACTGGTTTCAAATGTTTTGATGGTGGGATTAGAACGTCCTCTTCCGCAGGTCCTGGGATCTGAGCACTGGTGAGATTCCAGAAACCTGCCTGTGATTTAAAGCTGAGCATCGGCTTTTGGGGACTGTGAACGTCTAATCCTTTAACCCTTGGATACCTGCCTTTTGGGCCATGGGAGAGCTCTCTTGGTTCTCCTTGCCCGACTCTCCCTGCTTCCTGAACCTTGTAAGATCTATTTTCGCCCTGATGCTCTGCCCCGGGGTATTCGGAAGGGAACATTTCTACCCCCTGTGAAGTCCAGAATGCCTTGAAGTGTGTGTGTGTGTGTGTGTGTGTGTGTGTGTGTGTGTTCTTAGTTCTCCTGCCCCTCCTCCATACTTCCACCAACAAAGCTTTGGGGCGTTTCTGCTGCCCTCTCTGTACAGAATGCTTTGATGGGTTTATCTCAGCTCTGCCTTACTCTCCCCCTGCCCCCACTTCAGGAAACAGCTGCCCTGCACTTAATGTGGAGGTTCCACATATTTAAGGGGAGCTCTCCTTCTCACCCCTACTTTTGGACTACCATCCTGAGTGTGGGTAAAGACCCATGAGAAAGTGTTCAAAGGTGGGTGGAGACTTGCTCTGTGACAGGGGCTCCTTGGGATGCTAATCTGTCACGCCAGACTGCAAATATCCGTTGCCCGTTTGGTAGGAGTTTGGCTGTTTTCGCCTTATCTCATCTCCAGCAGTTCTTCTTCTGCAGCTCTGCCAGGGATAAGATCCGTGGTAAATCTCTCCTTTAAAAAGATACTTTCTGGAGTTTAGTTCATTTGTGTTTATCTGTGTCCTTAGCTCACTGAAGGGTTTCAAAAAACTGATTTTGTAGCTTATCTGGCTTTTTTGTTATTTGGATGAAAGTGGCATTCTGTGGTGACTTTCTATTCCTGAATTGGAAATAGAATGCCAACCAGTTATACTTCATTAGAGAGCTGCATTCATACAGTTTTTTTTAAAATTTATGATAATTTTCTTAGCATAGATTCTAGAAGGTTGATACTAGGCTAAACTATCTACAGATTTTCATGGTTCTTAATAGAATGTGTTCCTATTGCTTAAAAAAAAAGCATGCCAATTTTCAATGAATGAGAATAACCATCTAGCTCCATAAGCGTGGAGTATTATAATTAATTGTATTTTGCCAACTTACTGGGCAAAAATATTATCACAAATTCCCCACCTTTAATTTCAAATTGTACAGGATCCAAATTGTATGTTCACTTTTTAGCAGGACTGACTTTACACGGAGACCAAGTGAACCCATCAAGCATCAGAATTGTTTGAGCAGATAGTAATGGCTACTGTATATTGAGTGCTTATTATGAGAAAACGTGGCAATGTAATGCATACTGTCACCTGTGAGGAAGGTATCGTTTGATTCCTTCTTATGGAGGGATCTATTCCTTATGTCGGATGGAACAGAGGCTCAGAGATGGTGGGACAGGGTTAAATCCAGGCTGGCCTGAGTCTAAATCCTCCATCAGCCACGCAGCTCTGATGTGGTTTCTCTCCTATCTGAACCCAACCAATATTGTTACTTGTATCGGTCAGCTGTTGCCACAGTCATGCTGCACGACAAACAACCCCCCACGCTCAGGTGTCACTTAGTCTCATTGATGTGCAGAGCAGGCTGTGGCCCTTCTGCTTCCAAATCCCCCAGAAGTCCCCTCTTCATCGTTTATTGGTGAAAAATGTATTGGTTGCTTCTTATTTCCCAGGCACTCTTCAGGAAACAGCAGTGAGCGAAAAGGATAAGAATTCTACCCTCACGGTGCTTAGATTCTAGTGCAGGGGGAGGCAGATGGCAAACAAATAATAGGTAGAAGACACAGTGAGGAAGATGCAGGTAATTCCTAATGAGAGAAATAGAGCAGGGGACGGGGAGGGGATGGGTTGTCAGGTAGAGATGGGGGTTGCTGTGGCAACGTGTTTTCCGGGATCACCCCACTTCTCAGGATGCCGCCAAACCCCAGCATTTCTGTTCATTTTTATAATGCAGGGCTGTTCTGCTACCTCTTTGTTTTACTGTCTTCTTCCCAACTGTACCCTGGGGGTACCTCACATTTCATAAGCAAAGCTGCCTATCAAAGTATTTTGCTAAAGAAAATAGATTTAGTCTGGAGAGAAATAATGTCTCTCCCTTAAGGGCAGAAGCAGCTGCAGTCAGTAGTAAGTAGCTTTAAGTAGCATTGTTTTTTTCTTTCTCTGTCACTCATGATTGCACTCTCTTCTTTATTTAAAGTTGGGGATCAGAGGTGAGGAAGTGTAGGGAACTTACTCAGGAAAGGAGACTCGTATTTTGGGGGCACCTGCCAGGTGTTAGACCTGGTGAGAGCAGTTGATTCCCAACACATTATTTTTATTTTCCTAATGAGGAAACAGTTGTGAGCAGGAAAAAGAACACCCCCCGTCTCCCCCGCAGCCACTGGGACAACAAGCTGCAGAAGCAGGGGTTCATTCCTAAGGGTGCCTCCTGCTCCCCCAACCCCCCTGCTGGTCCTTTGCACTGCCTGTGAGGGATGCTTAGCATCTAACTCGTACAGCAAGACGAGATGCCACTAGCCGGCTTTGTGGTCCGGGGCATCTCCCCTACCTCATTGTTAGTCTGCGTGGTATATGGACCCACTGCTGCCTCCGGTAACGGAAGGAGGCAGTCAGGACTGGGGGAAATGAAAGGGTTCCCAGGGCGCCAGGCAAATGAATGAATTCCACACATCTCGTTTGGCCCCTTATGGGGTCATCCATCATGATTTAAGAACGGGAAGCCCAGGGTAGCTGCAGGCATGCTTCCTCCTCAAAGACACAGAGGCCGTGTGATTGATGGCTGAGAAGCTGACTGATTTCTCTGTTACTGTTACCTGGATCATGTCCATCATGCTATATTATATACTGTGTTATCATATAATTCAGATTCCCTTGGGCTCCACTGCCCTTCGCGTAGGAGGAGACTTGGTTTTCCTCATCCCATTGGAACCACTAAGGAGACCAAATTCTCTGGGTGTACTATAGGCCGGTATTTGCTGAGGGCCCACTGTGTGCACAACAAACGAGGTACAGAAACGCTTTGGTTTGGCTCTTGTCCTCAGGAAACTTATCCTGTTCTTCTCTCACCCGTTTATTTTTAGAAATTTTAAATGTAATATTGGAAACACACAGACTATATATGAGGTATGTAAGTTGTAAAGTATATTCGTAAAACAAGGACCCAGAAATAATTGCTTGTTGGCTACAGGGATCAATATTGCCGATCTACCTGGGTATTAGTTACCTCTCCCACTCCCATTCCGCTCTTATTCAGAAATCCACTATCCTGTTTTTGTATTTATCATTCCCTTCCTTCGTGATGATTTGAACTTTATAAAAATGCTACCATACTATAATATTTTGGGATTTGCTTTTTCACTCAGTGTGGATTCTAGATCTGCCCCATATTTTCTATGTCTCGTTTCTCTCCTTTGAAGTTTTTGTTTGTTTTTATTTTGGTTTCATGTTCGCCTCTTCCCCTTACAGGTTTGGAGTTTTAAAATTCTGAAATTTGAAATTCCAAAGCTAAAATTCTCCCAATTCTAAAATTAAAAAAAAAATCCCTTAAAACAAAAAACCTTTAAACCCTCTTTCTTTTACTTTCCCCTTGAAATTTTACTATGTAGACCTAACAAAATGAAAGGTCGATAAGTGTGTTAACTTCTTCTAAATAATAGAAGGACTTTACAGCACTTAAATGCTGTGTCTTTCTCCTGACTCAAATGTCAATGCTATCAATTGTTTAAATTTTGTCTGCTTTTTAAACCCCACAAATTGGAATATTATTATTAATATTTTATACAGATATTGTGATAATGCAGATTTGTGTACCAGTTTAAGAGTTTGTTTGCTAACTATTCATTTCTTCATGCATCTGAGAACTTCCTTCTGGGCCATTTTTCTTTTTCCATTTTATTTAGAATTCCTTTCATGAAGATCTATCAGTAGTAAAATCTCTTAGCTTTTGTTTATATGAAAATGTCATCATCTCACACTCAACCTTTAAAAAAATTTTTTTTTCACACTCATTCTTAAAAGATAGGCTTGCCAAGTACACAGTTCTAGAGTGATGATTGTTTTCTTTTAGAACTTTGAAGTTATTTTTCCAGAGTCCTCTGGATTCTATTGTGGCTAAAAACTCAGTTTACAATCTAAACATGGGTCTTTTGAAGGTAATCCATCTTTTTCTTCTAGGAGCTTTTAGGTCTTTGTACTGTCTTTGGTGTTCCGTGGTTTCACTGCCATATGTCTAGGTATGGACTTCTTTTTACAATATTAATCTTGCTTATATTATTTATGTTGTGCTTGCTGTATCTGAAGATTTATAGATTTTACCATTCCTGGAAAATTCCCATTCACTATCACTTTCAATATGCCTCTCATCTGATTTCTTTGTTTTTTCCTCTTAGGACTCCAGTTAGACATATATTAAATAGCCTCTTTCTATCCTCTATATAGAAACTTCTGTAGGGATTGAATCTCTCTTTAGTAGTTAACTTCTCTATTAAATAGTTAATTAGTTAAACTCTGTTTAAGATTTTTCCTCTCCTGTCTATTTGTGTCATATTATGGATAATTTCTCCAGCTATAGCCTCACATTTTAATTCTTTCTTCTGCTATTTAAAAAAAAAATCTCAATTGAGGTTTTTAACTTCAACAATTATATAGTCTATTTCTAAAATTTTTACTTGGCTGTTTTTCAACTATACCTGGCCATTTTTGATAACCTTTGATTAATTTCCTGTTCTACCCATTCCATGTTTTATTTCTTTAAATAAGTATTTCCAACACAATTATTTTATATTATGTATCCGGTTGTTTCTTTATTTCCAGTATCTGGTGTCAGTAGGGGTAAAAGTATGCTGTTTAGTATTTCCGCTGATTCTCACTCAGGGTGGCTTATTTCCTAGTGAGTGTGGTGGCTTTTGTTTGTGAGCTAATAGAGGTTTTATCTTTATCTTTATTCAAATCCTGAGGCCTAAGTAGAAGATTCTTTCCAGCAGAGGGTGTGCACCTGCCTCTGCTAGGAGCCAGGAGAGTGCTGTCTTTTTTCAAAAGAACTGACCTAATGTGGGAGTCTCCGATTCCCATGCCCTGCCTTGCCACAGTCACTGTTACTTGTTATTTGAACAGTAATCAACTTACTTTTTAATTTTTGCCACACACTGTCCTGGATTTTTTTTTTCTTTTGGATTTTTTTTTAATGTTTATTGGGGAACAGTGTGTTTTTTTCCAGGACCCATCAGCGCCAAGTCAAGTACTTATCTTCAATCTAGTTGTGGAGGGCGCAGCTCTGCAGCCCATGTGGGAATCGAACTGGCAACCTTGGTGTTTTGAGCCTGCGCTCTAACCACCTGAGCTAGCTGGCTTCCCCTGGATGTTTTACAAACATTATTTCTAACACTCCCAAGAACCTTGTAACCCACCCACTTCACTGAGGAGACAGAGGCTCAGAGAGGCTTGGAATGGTCCCGCTGTTCTGCACAGTCTCTGCTCATCAAAGTTCCTCCCCCCCTTCAGCACGTACCTCAGGTGCTGCCTCCTCAGGGACCCCATCCTCCAGCCACAGAAACGATCTTAGGCTCTTTCTCCCCGCCCTCTGGTCTCATCACACTTAGTTTGGACCAGCTACTTGAGAACTCATCTCATTTATTGGCATTTGTGGAGAACAGGCCACCAGCCTATGTGAGTGTCAGGGAATTGCCATTGTTAAATGTGCTCCGAAGACGCATTGGGGCTGGCTTGGTCCTCCATGGACCTCAACCAAACAGCCATTGAATTGGGATTTTGTTCAGAGATTGCATTTGGAGTGTTTTTAGTGGCTCACCGTGGCTCTTTTTTTTTTTTTTTTAAAGATTTTTATTGGGGAATTGGGGGGAGGGGAACAGACAAGTTGCTGTCCTTTTGTTCTTCAGTGTAGTTGTGGAGGACGTTGCTTCACTGGCCCAAGTTGGCACCATCATTGCGCTCTTCCCGGGCGAGGCAGATCAGTCACCGGCTTCTGGACGGCCGCTCACTGCGGCTGCTGGCCGCTCACGCTGGCTGCTGGCCACACACGGTAGCCCATGGCAACCCACTGCAGCAGGGGCTGCAGACTATGCTGTCGCCAGCAACTCATGGCAGCCCAGCTCCAGGTTGAGCTGTTGTTCAGCATCTTAGCTGTGGAGGTCAGTGTCACTGGCCCTCATATGTGGGATCCGAACCAGCGCCCTCTGGCGTCCCAAGCCAGCTCTATAACCACCACGCCGCTCGGCCGGCCCAAGCTCACCGTGGTTCTTCATGAGTTTCTCTGCACTTTTCTAAGCCAGGTCTTTGACATCTGATTGACTCATGTTGTTTCTGCATCATGTTTAAAGAGATCTCCAGGGAATTTATTTTCCTCTCTTCTATTTGTTGATGGAGATAAGCATTTCCGTAAACATCTCAGGAAGAAGTACTGTCACATGTTTATTTCTTTATTTATTATTTCCCAAATTAAAAGTGCTTGAGTTTTCACTTTCTGGGTTGACCAGCAGTCAGTCCTATATTACCTTGTTGGGGCGTTTCTCTGCCGTGGATTACCCAAGAATCCCAGGGTTCTACAACAAGTCCACAGCTAACATCATACTCAGTGGTGACAAACTGAAAGCTTTCCCTCTAAGACTAGGGTTCTTGTGTAGTTACGAAGAAAGAGGTCCTCATACCTTGTGCTCCCAAACAGGGAAACGCTCTGGCATTTCTCACCTGCTGTTGTTCCTCCCTGCCACAGAGGGCGCTGTGGAGCACCGATCCAGCACCACGGGGCTCCATTGCAGCACAGCCTGATAATCTCAGAGTAAATGCTCTCTGCTCTCCCTCGGGTCTACGTTTGACTCACTGGGCTCCCTGGCTACAGCTCTTGGTACCAAATTCTTTCTTTCATACACTGTGTCCCAGATCAGCTTTGTGTATCCGTCCACCAAGGGTCCCACAATCTCTGCTTTTCTAGGGACGGAAGTTTAGGAAGATCGACTCAGGGCCATTTTTATTTAAGTCTCTGGAAGAATGAAAGAAATTAATTTGGTTGCCTTTCCTGGACAATAGTGACTTACTGCCTTAAAACAATATATTTTTTAAACAATATGCAGTGGAATGGACCAAAAGGGCAGTTAGTCATTCTGTGTGGGAGAGACTGTTAATTATATCCGGGCATTTATTTTCTCCTTATTCCTGTTAGGATTAGAACCTCCCAAGCTTTAGCTGACCGCATGACCATACAGCTAGAGACTACGTTTTCCAACTTCTCTTGCAGCTACATGCGGGCCTATAACTAAGTCACGGCCAATGAGATGTAAGCAGAAGTGATGCACGCAAGTTCAAGTCATCCTTTGAAAGGAAAATGCTTGCATTCCACCCTCTCCTCCATTTTCCTACAGGTTAAAATTCAGTGGGGTTTTGGTAAACATGCTTCATTCAACCATGGGGATGAGGATAATACTCTAGAACAAAGAAGAACAATAAAATAGAAAGAACCAGGTCTCTGGATGATTGCAAAGGACAGAAGAACCATGACTAGTTACCTCTGGTCCCATATGGGAAAGAAATAGATCCCTACTTTGTTTGAGCCATTTTGTTTTGGGATCTCTTATTCCAGCGACTCAGCCAGTGTCCCAACGAATGTACATCCTCTCTAATGGGATTGGAGAACATACAATCTCTATGTCCCCAATGAGCCAAGCTCGTTAGGGCAAACAGGAGGAATTTCACTTACCTCTCTTGCTAAAGCAGAACCAAGCAAAGCATGCTAAGTGGGATACTTGACTGCATGTTCTTGTTGGATTCTGAAGCCTGTCTATCAAATGGAAGGGTGAGAGGGAGATAGAGTGTCCTGGCATCATAGCCACAGACGCACAGAAGGCAGAATCACTCGGACAGCAGCCACGTGTGGCGGGGAGGGGATGGGCTTTGGAGCCCGACACTTCAGGATTCACATCCTGAAAGTGGCCTCTGCCGCTTAGTTGTACAGGTCATTTCTTCCTCATTTGAAAGATATGACTTGCAAAGCATATTTTATGTACCGGTAGGAATTAACCAAGATAATATCTTTAAAGGTCCTGGTACAGAGTCGGTTAAAAGT
Source organism: Hipposideros armiger (assembly GCF_001890085.2). Taxonomy (NCBI): domain Eukaryota; kingdom Metazoa; phylum Chordata; class Mammalia; order Chiroptera; family Hipposideridae; genus Hipposideros; species Hipposideros armiger. The sequence continues at coordinate 51,453 of NW_017731810.1, read as the reverse complement.
TAGGTGCTGAGTGAAAGTCAGTTCCCTTCCTACGTCTGGACTTTTTTTTTTTTTTTTTTTAAGCCAAGCCATCCTGCCACCTGTTGGCAGCTCCACGGCTGTTCAGCTCGGGCTGGGACTCGAACCGCTGTTGCTCAGAGCTCAAACTCTTGAGCAAGCTCTTAACCAACTGAGCCACTTGGCCGGCCCTGGACTTTTAATCATTGCACCAGGTGGCCCCTGCCAGGCATGTGAGACTCCACATGACCTGACCCATTTTGACCTCATCAGCTTCACTGGGGGCCACCTTGCCCTTGCCTGTGACTCACTGTGTCTCTCTCAAGTCCATGACTGACCTCCCTTCAGGACTGTGACCGCTCCAAGTTCTTTCCTCCCCCTGGGTCTTTGCGTTTCCTTTTCCTTCTGCTCGTAACCTCTTCCCATCCTCACATCTCAGAGAAGCCCCCCGAAGGCCACCACATCTAAAATGGCCCCTTGCCCGTTGTGGCAGGTAGCTTAACAACCCTCCCAAATAGGTCCCCATCTGAATACCTGAACCTGTGACTCGGTTGCACGGCAGATAGAATCAAGGCTACTAATCTCCCTGAACTAGGGAGATTGTCCTGGAATATCTGGGTGGGGGGTGGGTAGGTGAATGGGGTCATGCGAGTCCTTAAAAGTGGGAGAGGGAGGCAGGAGAGGACAGTGGCTGTGAGAAGCAGGGTCGTGTTGCTGTGTTGCTGCCTTTGAAGATGGAGAAGGAGCCAAGGAATGCAGGTGGCCTCTAGAGGCTCAGAAAGGAAGGGGAATAAACCCTGTTTTAGAGCTCCCAGCAGGAACACAGCCCTGCCAACACCTCAGTTTTAACCCTGTGTGACTCACATCAGACTTCTGAACTACAGAACTGGAAGATAATAGGTCTGTGTTTTGTTGTTTTTTTAAAGATTTTATTGGGGAATTGGGGAAGGAGAACAGTGTTGGGGAATTGGGGTGAGGGAACAGCCAAGTTGTTGTCCTTCAGTCTTAGTTGTGGAGGGTGCAGCTAGCTCAGCTCCAAGTCCAGTCGCCATCCTGCCGCTCAGCTCAAGGTGCCATGTTCAATCTCAGTTGCAGGTGGGCATAGCCCACCGTCTTGAACAGGCAGTCTTGTTGTTAGGAGCATGTGCTCTCACCAGCTGAGCCATCCTGCTGCCTGTTCCCAGCTCAGCAGCAGCTCAGCTCGGGCACAGCTCACTGGCCCATGTGGGAATCGAACCGGTGGCCCTGTTGCTCAGAGCTCGCACTCTTAACCAACTGAGCCACTTGGCAGGCCCAGATCTGTGTTGTTTTAAGCCACTAAGTTTGTGCTGACTTACTACAGCAGCCATAGAAAACGAATACCTCCATGTGTGTCTCTTGCATGTTCTAACACATCACCCACCTTACTTCCGTCCTAACAGTCATTACAGCCTGTGGCGATCTTTTTATTTGTTTTCCGTTCGAAGACTCCAGTCCAATGTGCGTTTTATGAAGACACGGATGTAATCGATCTCATCAGCAGCTCACTTAATAGATTCAGTCATTATTGAATGAATGAATGAAAGAATGAAAAACAATGAACGGAGCTTTCAAAACTCCTTTTCCCCATCACTAGGGCTGCTTGTTTCAACAAGGACATTTACCATTTCTGAGAGTACACAAGGACACTGAAGGGTAATGTGGCAGGGAGACCACGGGACAGAGTGTGGGAAGAGCAGACCAGGAATCCTGACTGCTGGCCACACCAATTCAAGTTCTGTTTGGGAGTGAGACAGGGTGGAGGAGGTTAAAACCATCCTTTTTAAGTCATTTTTCTCAGCTTACTTTTAATCGGCTGAACATCTTGAGTGACCGTCAGGAGGGGAGCCCAGTGCCCTACATGCCACCTTTTCTCAGGAAAACGCCCCGGGCTGGGACCCTCGAGTTTTAACTACCTGCAGCCATCCTGTTCGTGCGCAGTGAGACCAGTCCTCTGCCATCGCAGGAGCGTGTGTTTGTTTAATTAGGGCGCCGAGTACAGCCTCATCCGGTGGCAGATGTTGCCATGTGTAATATAATAAATAAAAGTCTTTATAGGACCCAGCAGGCAGTGGAGCCTTCAGTTAGCAGATGGCGAAATATTAAACTGGCACAGCAATAACTTCACCGCCAGAATCAGCTGGTCCCTGCCCAGCTTTGCTCCGACATGAATCAACTTCATATAGGATGTGTCACTCAGCCGCACATGCAAACCCCTCACCTGCCCGCCCTCCCTCCATCCCCCTGCCAGCACCGTTCGTTCCTTGGCATCCCGGGATGCAAGTCAGCTTCCTGGGGGGTGGAATCTTAGAACTGCATTAGCTGGATGATGAGAGGAGCTGGCTGGGCTGGACTACAGGGTTCCTTTATGGGGGAGAAAAAGCAATAAGCTGGGTGGATGTCCTCTAGCCCCAGTTTCTGCCTGGCTCCAAATTAGCCAGACTCCAAATTACCCAGCCCCTCGTGGGCCCTCATGGTGCAGGGGGATGATCCCACGTGGCCTGGGTGGGGTGGTGGTGGCTAAATTTACTTGGGGACCCTAGCAAATTGGAAGAGAACAGGTCTTTTTAGTCTGAAAAGACATTGACTGACCCGTCTACAGTTGCTCAGGGAGTAGAGAGAGGGGCATTGGACTTGTTTACCAAACGCCGGGTTCTTCTTCTCATGTTTATGGAGGTCTCCCTACGTTCCAGCCAGGACTTTGGAGACGGGCTTTCCACTCGGTCTCCACCATAATCCCAGGAGGCAGCAATAACAAACCTGTTCATACTTCCTGTGTTCCAGGCACTGTTCTAAGAGCTTTCTGTACCTTAATCCACATGACCCTCCCAACATTAAACCTTACACCCATTTCTCACACGGGAAAACTGAGGCTTCGCGAGGTGAAATGATTTGTTCAAGATCACACAGCTAGGAGATGGCAGAGCTAGGATGCAACCCAACTCTGTCTAAATTTGGAGGCGCTGTTCTTAGCAATTGCACCATCCTTGACTCCAGGAGACTTCCAAGGAAACTTTGACAGAAGATGGTGAAGATGTCGGCAACATACTACCCAGAAAATGGAGTGCAGAACTGATATTAGGAAGGAGGACATGGCACTGACATTTGTTGGTGCCTGAAACCACCTTGACAACTTTTGGATAGATACTTGAAGAACATTTCTCCTTTAATCCTTATAACAACCCTTGGGGGCAGCTATTCTTATATTGCAGTTTTACTGATGTGAAAATTGGGATCAGTGGGAAGATTCGACTTGCCCAAGGTCGCGTAGCCAGCAAGGACAGGGGCCGGGATGGACACAGAACGATGTCTCTTGCTTTATCCACTCAACAGCTTTTCAGAAGACTTCGTGGAAGAGGTCTTTGGAGATGTAAAGAATTTAAAATAGGAACGAGGCAAAGGCATTCCAGGCAGAGAGAACAGCACGAGCGAAGGTCTGGCAGGTGTGGACACGCGTGCAGGTGTGTGAATGGAGATGGGGGCCACGAGGCTGGCTGCCCCAGGGAATCAGGGAAACGCCAAATGCCGCCGTGCTACGAGAATCATGACTTTTCTTCCCAGGCACAGCAGCGTGCTGAGGTTTTTGCTGATGACCTTTCAGGTCATGCTGTTGGGTTTCCCTCTTCCCCATCCACTTCTGTGGGGATGACTGTCCTTGTCATCCTGGTCAGGGGAGTGGGGTGTGGGGAGGTCCTGAGAGTCAGGCTTCAGGCTTCCTCCTGGTCCCACCATTTCGGGAGCATCTGGCTGAGTGAAGGCTGGCCGTTTCTGCTCTTTTTTGCCCTCTGACCTCCCAGTGTCTGGAGTTTGGTTTTGTCAGACTACCTGGATCTGTCCCCTTATCTGCTCACCCCTGAGCTAACGGGACAGACCCGCTGGGTCCCGTGGACCCCCAGCCGGACCTCTCCTCTCCAGCCGGTCCCATGACCCCTCAGCTCAGCCTAAGCAGGAGATACAGCTGGGAGTTTGAGGTGAGCCTGGAGCTTCTGGAAACTCCTAGATTATGGAATCACAGACTCATAGCTATTAGAGTTGATTAATCAGCTCATCCTCATTTTTGTTTCAAATTGATTGTCCCTATTTTAAAAAAAAACACTTCTTTATTTTCTTACTAATGTGTGTTCATTGTATAACATGAAGAAGATGCAGAAAAATAAAAAAACAAATGAAATGACAGCCGACGGCGATCCCACAGCCCAAAGACAACCGTTACTGACCGTTATTCTCTATTTCCTTACGGTCGCTTATACAGACATGTGCCACACAACACGCGCCTGTGTCTGAGATGTGTACGTGATTGAAATCATGTTGCGTCGGTGATTTTGCATTCCAGTTTTCTGCCCTCATAAAATCAGTGCCAATTTCTCACACCATTAAATCTCTTTGTAAAAATTTATAGATGTGGGAAAACACCTCAAAATGATATTAAGGGGGGTAAAGCAGGATTCTTCTAATTCATGAGTCCGACGGGCTTTTGATTGTGTTAGAGAGACACACGCACGCACGTGAAGGTCCACACACTCCGAAATGCCACACAGAAGGGAAGGACATTATCCAACCTGTCAACAGGCTGTCTCTGCGGGTGGGTTTCATTTCCTCATGTCCTTCTTGGCGTCTTTCTGTATTGTCCACGTTTTCAATAATGGATTTTTATAATGGGAAAATTGTGCACAGTCACGTGATATTCCAAGGTACGGACACACCATTGTTTATTTAATTGTTGCCCTATTGAGGGCCTTTGGGTAATTTCTACGTTTTTTACAATGATAAATAGTGCTGCACTAGATATTCATTTGTTTGTTAAACGAATATTTGAGAACCTAGGATGCGTCATATATCGTGGCACATATATATCTACTCATGTTATGCACCTGCTGCCATCTTTTTCTTTTTTTTTTAAGATTTTTATTGGGGAATTGGGGGAAGGGGAACAGACAAGTTGCTGTTCTTTTGTTCTTCAGTCTAGTTGTGGAGGACGTTGCTTCACTGGCCCAAGTTGGCACCATCATTGCGCTCTTCCCCGGGAGAGCAGATCAGTCGCCGGCTTCTGGACGGCCGCTCATGCTGGCTGCTGGCTACACACGGTAGCCCATGGCCACCCACTGCCACAGGGGCTGCAGCCTATGCCGTCGCCGGCGACTCACGGCACCTGCTGCCATTTTTTCATAGCAAAGGAACCACTATGCTAGTTGAGGGCAGGGATGGGTCTGTGCATTTGGGTCTTTCAATTCCGAGGTTTTATCTTTGCCAGACTGCCTCACCCCAATCTCTGGTCCCCCATTTGCAGAATGGTAACCAATCAGGAGTGCACGGAATCCCAGATCTCCTCCCTCACAAGCTTTATGGAGACATAATTGACAGGTAACATTATGTAAGTTTAGTGTGTTGTAACATTATATAAGTGTACAACGTGAGGATGCATGTATGTGTTGTGAAATGATTACTACACTAAGGCTAGTTGACGTCTGTCTCCGTCACCTTTTGTAGTGGTGGTGGTGACAACATTCAAGATTTACTCTCTTAGCGACTTTCAAGTGTGCAATATAGCGTTGTTAACGTAGTCACCATTCTGAATGTTAGATCCCCAAAGCTTTTTCATCTTGTAACTGGAAGTTTGTACTTTTTGACCAAACTCTCCCTATTTCCCCCACCTCCCAGCCCCTGGAAACCTCTGTTCTACTCTCTCTTTCTGCGAGTTGGCTTTTTTAGATTCCACATAAATGAGATCAGGCAGCATTTATCTTTCTCTGCCTGACTTATTTCACTTAGCGCGTGCCCTCAAGTTTCATTCATGTTGCTGCAAGTGGCAGGATTTACTTCTTTTTTATTGCGTCATGATATTCCGTTTTGTGTACATCACGTTGTGTTCATCTACTGACGCACACTGAAGCTGTTTCCATGTCTTGGCCGTTGTGAGTAATGCTGCCGTGAGCATTGGAGTGCTGATATCTCTTTGAATCAGAGATTTCGTTTTCTTTGGATGTATACCTAAAAGTGGCATTGCCAGATCACATGGTAGCTCTATTGTTATTTTTTTGGGACCTCCACACTGTTTTCCACAGCAGCCATTTTACATTGCAACCAATAGTGCACAAGGGTTTCCTTTTCTTCACATCCTCACCAGAATGCATCTCTCGTCTTTTGAACACTAGCCATCCTCATGAGTGTGAGGTGATAACAGACCACTCTGAATAGTGTGGGGTGGAGTACCCACCTGTCCCCACCTGTGCCGCCCGGTGTAGGCAGCAGACAAAGCATTTCAGGGCCTGTACTCTTAAACCACCGGCTTGTCTGCATGGGAAGTCATCCTCTCTCTCTCCGACTGCTGTCCTTTCTTGTGTGCCCATCATAGGCGTGGTTTTGTGACACATGTGTAGCCCAGCTCAAATCTCCCCTCCTCTCTGAAATTTTCCAGATGCCCTCAGGAAGGGTCACGGGGGCTCTTTCTTTATGTTTCCTGAGGGCCTTTGTTAAAAATCATAGGTTACTGTACCCTGGCCATTTAGGGACCTCGTCTCATCTAATGGATTATTAGCTCTTTAAAGCCATGGCCCGTGTTCTCCACTTCACGATCTTGTCCGTTTGCTTCTGGTTCTCAGTCTGGCCAGTGCCCTCCGTCCCTACTGCGACCACCCACGTCCATGGCACTCATCACCTCCCACCTGGAATGCTCCACCAGGGTCCTGGCGGGACTCGGACGCTCTTATGCCTCCTACAATCCATTTTCTTTACAGCAATGAGAGGGTTACTTTGAAAAGAGAAATCAGAACTGCTCAACAGCCCAACAAGCTCTGTCCCCTGCCAGCCTCCCTGACGTCATCCCAGGAAACCCCCACTCCTTACTCACGAGGCTCTTCTCTCTCTCGACCCTCACAAGTCACTTGTTTATTGTACATTATTCTGTGAGGTCGTTTGGATGGTTTCTCAGCAGACGTTCACTCCGTTCCCTCTCCAATTGTGGATAGACTTTGCTTCCTTATCTCATGACTTTGAGCTTGGTCTTAATGACTTGTTTAGACCATTAGGATACTAGTGAGCAGAGATCTAAAATATGACTGAGTTGTTGGGTTTGCACTCTTCACGTTGTCTGCCGTGACCATGGGAGCAACACGCCCCGGGCCACCTGCTGTCCCAGATGAATGAGAGATGCATGGAACACACCTGATTGGAGCCGATGGGTGGGAGCCAAGCCCTACTTAGATCAGCCAACCCCAAGCCGCCTGAGCAGATGTGAACGCTTGTCGTTGTAAGCCTTGTTCTGCTTTCTCCATAGTCATTGCTTTGGAAATTCTGTCCTTTCTCATTGGGGCATACTTTCGATGAGGATAGAAACAATGTCCGTTTGGTTCGCTCTGTGACACCAGCACTTAGCATGTAGTCAGTGCCAAATAAATGTTTACTAAATGCACAGTGACTTGCTGCCCCCACAATACTTAGCATGATACCTGCATCCAATCAGAATCTGCTGAATGGAGTTGTTGAACCCTCCAAATCGGCTTGTGTTGTGTCCTGACAAATATGCCTTTAAGCTCACGTTGGCAGGAGGGCCAAAAATGGTTAGCTGTGACACTTCTCTCCCCTGTCCTGCTCTCTCATGCAAAAACCCTCCTTGTGAGGTTACCACACTAGAAACAGATGATGTGTCACCTCGGTAATTTAAGCCATGAATCTGTACTTGCTTAAAGATGAACTTGTTTGGAAGAAAAATGAGAAAAATGCTTGTGACCGTCCAACAAGTATCCGGATAAGTGCATCAATTTTGGTTCTTGGCAGGTCCGGCACAGATTATAAAAGAAAACTGCTGAGGTCAGCAGCAGGGAGAAGCCACATGCCTTGTTTTCACAAACACAGTTTTGGGGATGGTAATCATATCTTGTAGTAAGGGTGACACCACCGTGGGCCTGGCAGAAAAACGAGCTCTCCCACATCGCAAAATGAACAAAGTGGAGATCGATAAATCATAAAATTAGTTGAGACATCATCTGTCTTTCGTGGCTTTATTCCCACCTCGGTCCCTCAGGACATGAATTCATCTATTGCATTTTATCTTTGGGAAAACGCTTTCAGCTCTGGGGGCTGCTTTCAGTCAAGGGAACAGGGGCAAGAACGTGTGTCATTAATTAGGCACAATTGAGAGTTTCCATCCAAGCCTCGGTCTCCACTGACTCCCATGAATTGAGTTTTAGGACTGTGTCTATGTCTTATGTCATCAAAGAGAAGTGTCATTGAAATGTGTCCTGAGAGGGAGAGAGAGGGGGACATGTCTGCTTACTCTGAAGAAGCGATAAATTTAGGGACAAACCAGGGCATAAGTCAGATCCAATCCGAGTTGTCTAAAGATTAGTTCTGTCCCCTGCATGTAAGTATATGCGGGAATCTAGAGGGTACAGAGCTTGGAGTCATCCAGTGGCCGTATTCTTGATTCTCAGACAAACGCTGAGCAGGTTTTTAAGGTTTCTGAAATCACGATGTATTTCCCGTTTGATATGTGCAGTAAGTGTAGGCTTCTTACTATGTCAAAAGAACCCTAGAATCGAAGCACGGTAGTAATTTGAGTGTTTCACATATCAAATTGCTGGATATTAAGCCACAACACACTTAGTGGGGTAAGACTAACTCATCCTATCGCCGTGATTCCGGAGGTCGGCTCGGCTCAGCGGGCAAACCTTGTGCCCCGTGTGGCATTAACAGGATCCGCAGGCATTTGCGAGCCCGCCTTGGCTGGAGCATCTGGTGAGCTCGCTCACGTGGCTGGCGAGCTGCTTCTCGCTCTTGGCTGGGATCCCCGCTGGATTACCTGGGTTCTCCTCCATGTGCCTTCTCTCTGTGGCTTGGGCATCTCCCAGCATGGCAGATGGCTTTCACTGAGCAGGGAGTGACGGTCGCCAGTCCTCTTAAGGCTCTGAAGACCCAGCACTTGACTTCCATCACATACCCCGATGCTCATAGCTGATCATAAGGGCAGCCCAGCCTACAGGAGAGGGAAGTCAGTTCCCCTCTCCATGAGGAGAAGGGCATGTGAGTTGGGGGCCATCTTTGAAAATTAGGGACCCAGCGGACTCTGGTGCAAGGTCTAATATAGGCCCATCTTTGCTGTGGTCCTTTGTGAAGGAAACAACGCCTTTCCCGTCTTCTCCGTGTAAGGAATCTGGGCTCGGCTAAGCAAGGACGTTGTTGCTAGAAAGGAAAGGTCTGTGTGCTCTGCAGAGCGGGGTGGTCAGTGGTTTCCAAAAGCTTGTCTGAAGCGCCTCTGGCTCCTTGGTGTTCATGGAACACGACGAGTGATTTCTCATTCTCAACGCCCACTCCCCCGCAAGAGAAGTTCCCCCATCTCAGCACATGCCACCTGCTCCGTTGCTCAGGCCCTGACACTTGGACCCATCCTTGCCGTTTTTCTTTCTCCTTCCCCTCATTTCATCATGCTTATTCATTCATCTGCCATTCAACACGTCTCCTTTGTTTTAAAAAAAAAGAAACCTTTTATGTTGGAAAAGTTGTGAAGATGGTGTAGAGAACGCCCGCGGTTACCCTTCCCCCAGCTTTCCCTAATATTAGCATGTTACGGAACGTTGGTTCATTTCTCAAAATGAAGAAACTAACATCCATACCGTACTATTAGCTACAGTATGGCCTTTATTCAGATTTTACCAGTTTTTCCACTAATATCCTTTTTTTTTTTTGATCCAGGATCCAATATGACATCATACTGCATTCAGTAGTTAGTTTTATTATTGTTTCTTTAATTCTCTACAGACAGCATACAGACAGTATTGACTGCCTCTGGCGGGGCGGACCGCTCCCCACTCCCCTTTTCTTGGTGCTCCCCCATTCTTTGTCTCAGAGGAGCTCCACTTCCACTCCTGTCACCTCTGTCCTTCTCTGCCCACCCAAGGGAACCATTTTCTGCTGGGGTATGCTTCCATTCTTTCATTTTGCCAATACAAATAAATAGATATTCTCATCTCTTTCCTACGTAAAACTATATACTCTTTTCCAAACCTTGCTAATCTCATTTAGAGTAGTTTTATTTTATTTTTTTTTAGCTGAGCCATCCTGCTACCTGTTGGCAGCTCAGCGGCTGCTCAGCTCGGGTTGGACTCGAACCGCTGTTGCTCAGAGCTTAAACTCTTGAGTGAGCTCTTAACCAACTGAGCCACTCGGCCAGCCCCTTGCTAATCTCATTTAAAAAAATAGAAATTGGAGGCATACATTGAGGGCATTGAGCTCTTCCTGAGGCTTTAGCGCTATCGCATAGCACTCTGTTGGGTGGAGGTACCATGGTTTATTCAGCCATTTCCCTACTGATGGACATTTGGGCTCTTTCTTTTATTGGGTATTATTGGGTTGTCGGAAAAGTCATGACGTATTTTTTCTGTGTTTTTTTGTTGTTGTTGTTGCAAAATGCGTCATGGCTTTTCCGACAACCCCATACAATACTGCAATGAGTCAGTTGTGATTCTTTTAGGGAAAAAGATGAGGCCAAGAGGGAGAAAAGTGATATTCCTTTGAAAACCCATAAACAATGGAACCGAATTGCTTTTTCCGTGGAAACGCGGGACCTCTAAAACTTCTCCTCTTCCCTAGGGATTGTCTCTTTGCAATGGCCTTGACTGGGAGGCAGGCCTTGAAGATGTGTCCTTGGAGGTAAGCAAGGGATCCTATAAGATGAGGCATCAAGATTTACACTTGAACTTGCTTTGCAACAATTGCTGGGGTGGCGGGCGGGGGGGGGGTGGTGGATTATGCCAGCTCAGGAAATGGACTCCAGTCAATAAGGCTTTCAGTGCAGATATTCTCTTGGAATAATTTATTAACTCCCTGCAGACCTTGTGGTCAGGCACAATTAGAATCTTCTCCCACAGAGGCCGCCTGCCACTGAACAGGCTGGGGCTACGGCCTGCCATGAGGAACTGAGCAGGCCCCGGGGACATCGGCGAGCCCAGGCCGGTGAGGATGGGACAGAGGGGGACGAGCTGGGGCTGTGTGGGAGCACAGACCTGGGTTCAGATCTTCACTCTTAGTGTTTTTAGCTGGAGTCCTCTGGGCAAGGTGCTGTACCTTCTTTGAGCCTCAGTTTCCTCATCTGTGAAGTGGGGGTAAGGGCTATTGTGAGGTTTAAATGAATGAGCTAAAATATGTACAACTCTTGGCATAACGTACATAATAAATGACAGATAGTTAGTCTGAGAAGAAATTTGAACACCACAGGGTACGGATATGGAACAGTTTTAGTTTTGGGTCCTATTATCAACTGTGTGAAACCTCTCTGTTCCACGGGCGGCAGATCCCTCCACTTTCTCGTTACTTTCAGCTATTAAAAATCTCAGCCAGGCCCAGTTTAAACCTCCAATTTCAGATCCAGTGAAAAGCCCCCTCCCTTTCTGATGGCAGGGACCTGACGAGGTGGTGGCGGGGGTGTGTTTAGCTCTTTCCACCCCCTCACCTCGTTCCTTGATGTGTTGAGGAGGTAGTGAGAAAGGGGTAGGTGTAGGCGTACCCCTTACCTAACATCGCAGGATAGTGTTTCCGACCTCCCTCTGGCTGACACCAGGTCTGTCTCTGGCTCAACACTTTTGCAGTGCAACCCACAGAAACTCTATCTGACCGGGTCCTCTCTGAATTCAAAGCCACATGATACCAGCTCACATTTGTTAAACACTGTGTGCCAGGGGTTGTGCTAAGTACTTTATATGCCTCACCTCTTTCAATCCTAACAACAACCCTCAGGTAGGTCAATGGTACTACATCCAGTGTGTAGATAAGCCTCACAGAGGTCGAGTGCCTGCCCAAGGTCAGTCACACGGCACCCAAGAGGCAGAGCTGCCACTTGGTTCAAACCCAGGACTGCCTGGCCCCGCAGTCCATGCCTTTCACCATTCTGTTACAGTATGGGTGGGACCAAGCCTTTTAATTTCTGAGCTGTCAAGTAAGAGATCCCAGGTCTGTCCTCCCAGGGAAGGAAGGCATTAGGGGTCTTTCTGAGTTGGAAGTGCAGCCATGTGGGGCAATGCGAGATCCAGAGAGTTCTTGGACCCATGTCTGAGGATCTGAGGTGGTCAGAAAGAGTCCACCATAGGCAGGCGGGTGGACCACGTGGGAGCTGAGACCAGGACACCTGCCACCGTGTTATCTGTTTTAGGTCCTCTGGCAGCTCTGACCTGATGGGGGGATTTAGAGCATCCGAAGTATAGACTGTCCAGCTCAATCAGCTCATTGTTCGGTGTTGCAAGCATTTAGACTTTGGTTCCTTCCAGCGTTTTGCTGAAACGCCTTGACTTGCTTATGTTCCCAATCAAATGCTGATCGATACATTTGCGTCAAGTATCTTTGAGTGTCCAGCTCTGTGGTGGTCATTTAGGGGGCAATGTGTTCTGTATTCAAGAAGTTACTACCTACTTGGTGGGAACTTAACGTGGAACCGTTTGCACCATCTTGGCCCCGCGAAAGATTGCTTATATCCATTTACTTATGTTTGCCATGTTTTGGTGTTATCCTTTCACTTTGCACTTGGGGGATGTTTCAGTTAGCTAGTGCCAGAATAGTGCCACGGAACAAACCTTCTCCATCCTCAGAGGCATGTCACAGTGAACGTGAACTTAGCTCGTGCACCTGGGGAGGCTCTGCTGAGCTCAGCTGGGCTTGCTTGTGCCACTGGAGCTCCTGGGGGCTTTGCTGAACCCTTCTGGGCTCCGCTGAGTGGTTCTGCTGTAGGTTGAAGGTCTGCAGGTTAACGTGAGTCAGCTCAACTCCATTCCTCTGCCCCCGTTTTGGACCAGGGGCTAGCCAGTATGCTTCTCATGGTGATGGAAGAGATGCAAGAAAGCACTTTCAGCTTCCCAAACCCATCTAAGTCTCCTGCTGGCATCAGGTCTGTCTTCATGCCATGGACCACAGAAAGTAACATGGCCAAGCCCAAACTCAAGGAGTGGAGAGGAACAACCACGTTACATGGCGAAGAGATTGAGGTCAGGGAGGGGAGAAGAACTCAGAGGAAGTTATAAGAAGTAGTCACGAAAGACTCCTGGTGTATTGATGCTGCTCAGAAGGTTGCCTACTTCATCCCTCAGTCCCGGTCATGTTTCTGTTTCAGAGAAAGCTGTGCTTCCCTTGAGCAACTAGGGTATTTTTCTTGGATGAATGCCATGCGTCTCATGTTTCCCTCTTTGCTGTGGTCAGCTGGAAGCTCGGAGTCAAGTTTCAGCTCCTGTCTGCCTGATGGCCATAATCAGCATTTCTGATGCAGACCTGGCCCAACCCACCTATGGTTTCATCTTACTGTTTCCTTGTAAGACACCCTCCCTTACCTGATCCTGTTGTACTGCAGAGGTTTTCCTTACCAGTTACAATTCTTTTTTTGAATAGGGTGGGTCAGGTGTCCCCTGGGGAGTTTAGTCCCCCCCCTGCTTGAAAACCACTTGGCTGTAGTAGGTGCAATTGTAGGATGTTGGGGGCCCAGGGATAGCTTGCTGGATGAGGTGGCACCAGAGTGGAGGCCTGGGGGCCCGTGGCAGGAGCTCAGTGACGGGGAGGGGAGCTGCCACGTCTGTCCCACGGAGCAGCAGGTGCGGGTGGAGCTGCATGGGGCTGGGCAGGTGTCCCCGGTGAGAGATGAGTCAGAGGTGCAGGCAGGGCCAGGCCCTAACGGTGTGGTCTTGGTGATTGTGACGCAAAACCTCGGATGAATTAGAGTCTTCAGGTCAGTGCTTCTCAACCTTCAGGATGTCTGATAAGGGACACATGGTAAACATGCAGATTCCTGGGCCCTGCCCCAGCGATATAATGCCGGATGCTCAGGCAATATGAATAACGCTATTATGAACATCTGTGTATAGTTGTCACGTGGATGCGTCCATAGGAGTAGAACCGATGGGTCATGCTGTTAACTCTATGCTTAACCTTTTTGGGGGATTGCCTGCCAGCTTTTGTTCCAAAGTGACTGCACCATTTTACGGTCCCAACAGTAGTGTGTGAGGGTTCCAGGTACTCCATATCTTCACCCACACTTGCTACTGCCCATGTTTTTTATTCTGTCCATTCTCCTGGGTGTAAAGTGGCACCCTGTTGTAGTTTGGATTTGCGATTTTCCCTGATGGCTACTGACATCAAGCGTCGTTGCATGAGCTTGTTGGTGAACCGTGCGTACAGTTCCCCGGGTTATTCTAATGTGCGGGCAGAGTTGTGAACAACCTGTCTGTGTCGAGGGAAAGCAGATGCTTCCTGGAGGAAAGGAAGCATCCTGGAGAGGTTAGACTTGCAGCTGGACCTGCCGAGATCCTCCTGCGAGCCCCTGCAGGGGGGAACTGGAGGGAGAAGAGCTGGCAAAGAGAACCCCAATAGCATCAGGCTCCTGCAGCGGGGCAGTGGAGGGGGTCTAACTGGAGAGAGAAGTGAAAACATAAAGAGGGGGATGGACGTGAGAGACAAGGAGAATTGGAATAGAATGGGCTTCCGGTGGATGAAGTACTGGGGGCAGGGGACAGGAGAGAGAGGGAAGAGTCAGATTTCACCTTTGTTCTTCAGTGGCAAGAAGGGGGAACCTGTTTTGGTGAATGGGTCAGCTCTGGAAGAGGAGCAGAGAGGAGGTGGATGACACGATCAGTGTTAGTCCAGGAAACGCCCCCTGCCCTCTCTGATCCTCCCCTGGCTCTCTCTAAGTCAGGGTGACAAGCCTTCGGTGCAGGGTGTGCATGGGGATTAAGTGAGGTAATTGATACAGCCTGGCAAGCTCTATCGACATGCACTTTGCTCATACATCTAATTTATTACCTTGTGTTATTATTTACATTTGGCTCCCTCGCCCCGGGACTGTCTTTATTTATTTATCTTTATAACTGTCTCATGTATTTGTATAACCTCAGGGCCTGTAACTGATCAGGGCCAGATTTACAGTTTCCTTCCCTTCTTATTAACAGTTGAGCGCTTACTGTGAGCCAAGCGGTGTATATATTGGTTATGTTTCGGCCGCTTCCAACAACCCTCCAAGGGTCCCATCCCGGGTTTACAAATGCACAAAACAAGCTCCTGGGAGTTAGTTGTGTGTGGCTGAGTAAATTTACGGTGCAGTGGGGGGAAGGGAATAAAAGTTTATTGATTCCGTGTTCTATGCCAGATTATGTAGCTTTTCTTAGGTCTTCCAAACACCCAGTCAGATGGGCGTGATGACCCCCATTTTGCAGATAAGGAAGCGAATTGCCCAAGACCACACAGTTAATGAGGTAGCAAGGTCTGGTTGCAGAGCCCGCGGCTCCCCCACCAGAGCACTTTGCCTCCAGGCGGTGGGGGAGGGGATTATGGAGGGGAAAGGTCAGCTGCCAAAGCTGGGAGGAGCTGCTCAAGGATCAGCGCCTGCAGTGCCGCCCTCTGCTCCTAGATGGCGCCCAAGGCTCGGCTTCCAGGACACACCTGAGCTCTAGCCTACCTCGGGAGAGCAAGCTACTGGTTTTATGCAACAATTTATTGTAAGGAAAGCAAGAGATTAAAAAAAAAGAAAAAAAAAAGATCTTTGTTTTGTCTTTGTTTCTGCTCGCAGAACTAATCTATTGCCTCTAAGCCTGCAGTGCATCTTTGTAGCTACATCAGACGAATGTGCTGGCAAACCCCTGGGGTTGGGGGCCGGGAAGTCACTGGCAGGATGAGACGCTTGCAGCAAAAATCAGGTGAAACGGCCCCATCACTGTCTTGACCCTTTCATCACAGGTGCCGTGGTTGGTAGATGTCAGCCAACCCCCCGCCCCCCCTGGAAAGCCGGTCTCTGCCAGTCAGAAGAAAGCATATTGTCAGAGGTGGGAAGACTTTCTCTTTGGGTGTCTGACCCCGCATTTTGTGGGTTTAGGAGACAGCTGGCTAAGTCATGGGTCCGAGGTCAGGCCTTGCAGTGCAATTTTGCTTACCCCGTTCTCCTTTTCTCTTTGTTTAAAAAAGAAAAAGTGTTAAGTATTTGTCATGTAGACTGGGCTTTGTGCACCCGATGAGTGAAGTGGGCTAGCTGTAAAAATTAGAGTGGCGAGGACTGTGGCAAATTTGAGGCGCCCTTCTCTGTTTAAGGGGGCAGCTGGTACTCAGCTCCAGATAAGGGGACCGGCCGGCCACATTGCCTAATTAAAAAAAAAAAAAAAAAAGAAGAAATTGGCCTGATTTGTAAAAAGTATGAGAAATCTAGATTTTTATGTGATATTTTCTAATGTTTAACAGTTACCAACTAAGTAAAAAAAGGGGGGGATGATAATACCATCTGCGGTCTCTGGTGTAAACTCGAATAGCCTCTTGCCACGGCCTCGTGGGTGTGCGCATGCGCACAGGGGAGGGTTGGCAGCAGATCCGAAACACGCTTGGTTGTCCCGGTGCCAGAGACGAGACGGGCTGTGCCCACTGGGGAACCAAGCCGAAATCTCCGAGAGCCTTGGGGTTACATGGGGGGCATCTTGGGTTTTTGTCTGGTTTGGGCAGCACCCCGAGGAGTATATATGGAGGGGGCAGCTTGAGGGGAGTGGACATCGGTGGGGGGAGCCCTAAGCTAGGGCACGGAGCCTCAGTTCAGCCCAGAAAGGCCTCGCCAGGCTGGTTGGAGAGGCGGCCTGGCTGGATTTTCAGCTGCTGAGACCTGTGTTCAGTGGAGAAACAGAACTAACTGTTCTGAGAAGTTGAGAGCCGTGTCATCTTTATTCCCCATTTTCCTCTTCACGGTTGTCCTTAGTGTCCGAATGTGGGAAGTCCCTTCATGCACATTGTGGAGCTGGATACGTCTCTAACTCCAGCCCCCCCCAAGCCCCGCCCCCCCTTCCCTTTTTCTGCTGTGACCACCAGGGAGCTTGGAGCCCAGTGAGAGTCCCAACACTTAAAAATTGCACAGCACCCACTGGATTGTGTGGGTGCATTTCCCCTTGGTCCTCATATCCTGTCCCATACACATAGTTTCCCTGGCTTTTGTCTTTCAATTACATTTTCCATTTTTATTGTATTGCGTACCTTCTGGGAAGCTGCCTCAAGTCGTTCGTGGAATGAATAAAAATGCTTGTGCAGCGGGCCATTTTGGCTGACTGAGCTGGGGTCTAGAGGTTTTACTGTGGACAGTATTTCCCTCTGCCGGGCCTCCTCCCAGGTCCTGAACTTTGATATGGGAAGGGGAGAGGGGGGGATAAATGGGGGATGGACAGGAGGGGGGGATGGGCTAGCACCTGCTTTCCATTTACCCCTCTGTGCTGAGTCTGCGGTCCTATGATTAGAGGGAAGGAGAATGACAGCTTTTTTTCATGGGAGGCTTGGTGACACCCTGGGCAAGGTATGGTGGCCAGAAATTGGCAGAACTCTCAGAGGGGCTTTCTGTGGCTCCAGAGACAAGCAGAAGAACTTCAGGGCCTGAGTGACAATTGATGACACTGGGTTGGTGAGAGCACCACTCTCCCAGGCTCTGCCGGCAAACTTGCTGTTTGCTATCCTCAGACAATCCAATGAACTGGAAACTGTGGTGGAGGCATCTGGAATATTCTGTTGGCTAGAAACAGCAGCGAGGCTTCCCTCAGCCACTCTGTGAGCAAACGTGTGCCCATGCAGACACGAAAGAGCTTGTGTGCTGATTGCAAAACCTCACAATGCACGTGGACTCTTCAGGTTGGCTGGAGACCATTCTGAGGGGGGCAGGTTCCTGCAAAACCATCCAGATGAAAGGGGGCACATGCTGTTGTCATTTGCATAGAAAAGAAAGTATGTGGAATCCCATTGGGTCAACATTAGAAACCCAAATTTCCACTGACGCAGTGACTCCACTTCTTGGACTGTACCCTACAGAAATACCCAGGTGTGCGTGGGGTAACATGTGCCGGACGTTCATTACAGCATGGGCTAGGATAGTGAAAAAGTGAGAGTAACTGAAATATCCATCAATAAGGGAGTGGCTACATTGTGGTGCACCCATACTGTGAGCGCCCGGCAGCTGTGAAAAAGATGAGAGAAATTTATATATGCTAACATGGAAATATCTCCCCAACACCCCAAGTTTAAATAGCCTATATATCCATCTGTATATATAAAACTGTGCATAATTATATATACATCTATACCGGTTGCAATGTATATTACTATACATGCATATATAACTATATACACATATATGTATATAGGGTGTGTGACTTTATTTATGCCCAAGAAATACCCTTTCCCCCAAAGGAAAGGATCTGGCTTTGTAGACTGACTGCTTGTGACTAAATGAACATGTGTGGTCAGAGTCATACTCACAATATCTGACCGCCGGTAGGGCATGAGCAGTGCCTCATGGGAATGGACGCTGGAGGAGGTTCTGGGGACCCCTTGCTATGCCAGGGGTTAACCCTTTAGTTCTTAAATCATGAGGGCTAGGGGTCTGGGAGGTCCCAAGGGTGGCTGCTGACCAGCTAATACAGAAGGATTTCCTTATTTTAACAACCGGTGTGAGTATTCTTATGCTCCTGGTTAAATATCGGCCTTGCCGTTGGTAGTCATTTTTAAAAATTCCAATAAAAATGTGGTGGGCTTCCTATGCACTGATTTGTGAATACTGTGCCCTGTGAAGTGGGCTCCTTGGAGCAGAGGCCTCTGGGAGTTCCTTGATCCTGAGCTGTGGACTTGACGTTCTGAGAACCAAATTCTCGCCCCCAGTCTGACGTTACTGACAAGTCCTGCTGTATCGCAGCCTTTCTGAGAACTAACCTAATCCTGCAGCATACTTGGTCTAATTAGTTGTTAATAACCAGGCCCGGGGGTCCCATGGTGCAGATGGTTTCTGTATTGATTCCCACCTGCACTGTCAGCACTCTGGAAAGATTGAACTGTAAGTGCTTAATTCAGTCCCATTCAACCAATAATTTTGGTTTTGTCCTCCAAACAAAAGCACCCTTGTTTATTCTTCTCTTTTCGTCCCACAAACAATATAATCAATCCATTCCTCCGCTTCCTTTGCCCAAACCTAGCCTGCTCCTGTAATCAATACATTTCGAAATGTCAGTGTATTCCTGGGTGAGCAGGAAGGGAGGGCTGGGGAGAGCATGGGGAGGGGGGCCGGGGCTGATGGGAAGACAGCCGAGGCGTCCGTCACCTGGCACACAGGGAGCCATTTAAATCCCATCCGGGCAGCCCCCGCCAAGGTCAGATCTCTGGGCTCCATACTTGTGTCCGTGGTGTTGGCCGTGGCCTTCCGACTGTGGTCAGCAGAAATACACAGGCAGCTCTTGATGTTGTTGGTTTCATAGCCTCCACACCAAACTGCTAACTTTCAGCTTTTTAAAAAAAATGATCAGGTAAACTGTATGGGAGTCATGCCCACTCCAAGCCCACCCCAGATCACTCGCCCTGAGCCCCGCCTTAGCCATGAAGCTAGTGTTGGGGCCGGGGCGTGGAGGGTTGGGGGGCAAGGGGAGAGAGAGGCGCAGAGCTGGTCCGTGGGGTAAGCCAGAGCTGAACCAGCCAGCAGAGGCCTCCTTCTTAGATTTGAGAATTTAAGAATATTCCTGAAGGATTGAAGTTTGGACCAGTTGTCAGAGGTCGTTGTTTGGGGAAAGAGGCATTAATAGTGAGCAGCTACTATGTGCCACTAATTTTATAAGTAGTATTTTTTAATTATTACGATAAATCCTTATTCCACAGATGAGGAAACAAGTGGAGATGAAGTAAATTTCCGCGAGGTCATCAGAAGATAAATGACAAAACCACATTGGGAACGGTGCCTTTCAGAGGGGGAAGTGGGGAAAGAGAGAGAGAGGGGGAGAGAGAGAGAGAGAGAGAGAGAGAGAGAGAGAGAGAGAGAGAGACAGAGAGACTGACTCCTCTGTGCCTCATTTGCCTCATTCAAAAACAGAGAACAAAAATAGTACCTCCTCACAAAGTGGTTAAAAGGATTAAATGAGCTATGCCAATAAAGTGTTTAGTCAGACGAAGCACTTAGAAATAGTTGGTATTGTCATTATTATCATTGTAATTATTCCCCTGGTATATGCATCAAACATTTGCTTTCAGAAATTTCTGGAAGCAGCACAATTGCAAAAACTTTATTTCTTCCTGGATGTTTTTTCTTAAAAATAGGTGTGACATTGGAAATAGATCAGGTAGGATCCCTGTCCTCTAAGAGATGCCCATCTGGTTTGGGGCGGGCGGGTGGAGGGGACAGAGGAAGAAGGAAAAAACCAGTTACAACACTGTGTCATACTTACGAGAGAAGGGCCACGGAGGGAGGGCTGGCGAGGCGACGTCAGGAAAGGCCTGGAGGGAGATTTGAACCTGGAAAGATGATGACTTAGCAGACAAAGAGCGTGGAAGGAAGTCGCGGGCACAAGGAATAATAGCACATTCAAGGGCATCGAGGTGTGACAAAGCATGTGGGGCGCCTGCACATACGTCCTTGCCTCTAAAATGAAGGGGCTCTGCTGAGAAAGGGCCAGAGAAAGGGCTGGCTAGGTTGGCGCGGCAGGGTCACCAGGAGTCTTCCTGACTAAGGAGCAGGGACTTTATTTTGGGGCTTTTGTGAATCCTTCAGCGTTTTAAATAGCAAAGTGGCGCATTCAGCATCTTGTTTCAGAAGATGACCTTGTGTTGCCCTTGGTGGGGAAGTCTGGATGTAGTGAGGCCAAGGTGAGGCCGCTGCAGTGTTCTGGGGAGGACGCCGAGCCCTGAACAGGAGTCAGAATTAGCTGGGAATGGAGGAAAATGGGGTGGGAGAGCCGTGCACACCCCGAATCCACACGAATCGGGGATCTGTTGGGCGTAGAGAGTGAGGGAGGGAGAGGACGCCTAGAATGACTCCAGTTTGGGTGGTTGGTGGAGCCATGGACTGAGAAAGGAGGCAGAGGGAGAAGCATATATATATATATATATATTTTATTTGGGGAAAAGTGTGTTTTTCCAGGACCCATCAGCTCCAAGTCGAGTAGTTGTTTCAATCTAGTTGTGGAGGGTGCAGCTCAGTGGTCCATGCAGGGATCGAACCAGCAATCTTGGTGTTATGAGCCCACACTCTAACCAATTGAGCTAACCAGCCGCCCCAAGAAGCACGTTTTGAGAGAATGATGGGAAGTCAAGTTTTAGACACTTTGAGTGTCAGGTATGGTGGGCAGGATATATATAAGGCGGCTGGTTCCACATTAGAGCACAGTAGTTGGTGATCAATAGAAGATTAACCATATTTGTTGAGGAAATGAGTAGATGGCTGAAACCATAATGTGGATGAGCGCACCCAGGAGGAACATGAATTCAGGCAGGGTGCAGAGGGAAGAGTCCTGGGGAGCCTTACCCCACAGACCTCTCCCCGCAAATACTGAATTAAGAGAAGCTTGAAATTCGGGGACCCTGAGCCTATCAATCGAGAGAAGATTCAGGGTTTGGCAAAAAGTCCTTTTCAATGCTGATGTTGACCTATGAGATTTATGGACTAGCTAACCTTTTTCTTTCTTAGAAATAACAGCCAACGTTTATTGAGTAGTTGCGGTGTGCTGGGTCCTGTGTCAAGGACGTTCCCGGTGTGCCTTCTCTTAAAATGCAGAACATGGTGGCAGGGAGATGCTGCGTTTATTCCTTTCCTAGAGATGAAGAAACTGAGGCTTGGAGATGTTAATCGCTCGAGTCCTGGTGTGCAGGGGACTTGGGGGGCCAACCCGTGCCTGGCTGACTCTGAGCCAAGACTCTTCCTCACGTTTTTTGTCTCCTAAGTTTCTACTCATTTGAAATTCAAGGCTGAGCATATCCGGGTTTGCAGAAGGTGCTTTGACTCAGAAGACCGCCAAGTTGAGAGAATGCTGCTGTTTTGGAGGAATGGGGGAAATAGAAGTTGTGACTCTGGCTTGTGTGTCTTTGGGTTTTCCCAAGTATTTAACCTGCCCTTTATCCCTCAAGATATTAACTTGATGGCTTTCAAAAAAGCTGCCACCTTTGTGGGAGGGACGCTCTGTTTCCCAGTCATGGCCTGGAGGACCATCCATTAGGATGCTCAGATCCAGGGTGAGCTAGTCTCGAGGTTAGTTGGGTGAACAGATCCTTTCTGTTGTTGGATTAATAGATTTAATACAATGCCTTCAATGAGCTAGGTCTACTGGGACAAGATCAATTATAAAATGGGGTGAAGGACCTGTGTGGGCTGAACATACAAGGTCAGAAAATTAGTTCGTGAACTTGTTGCAACGATGTTGCTAACCTTTTTTGATATCAGAGGGGTTATTCATTATGAATTTGTACCAACTGGACAAACAGTGAACCAAGGTTACTATTTGGAAGTGCTGAAAAGGCGGCGTGAAAGAGTTAGACGACCTGAACTTTCCGCCAACAATTCATGGCTCTTGCATCATGACAATGCACCAGCTCCCACGGCACTGTCTGTGAGGGAGTTTTCATCCAGTAAACAAATAACTGTGTTGGAACACCCTCCCTACTCACCTGATCTGGCCCCCAATGAGTTCTTTCTTTACCTGAAGATAAAGGAAATATTGAAAGGAAGACATTTTGATGACATTCAGGACATCAAGGGTAATATGATGACAGCTCTGATGGCCATTCCAGAAAAAGAGTTCTAAAATTGCTTTGAAGGGCGGACTACCCACTGGTGTCGGTGCCTAGCCTCTCAAGGGGAGCACTTCAAAGATGACTGTATTGATATTCAGCAATGAGGTATGTAGCACTTTTTCTAGGATGAGTTCGTGAACTCAGTTGTGAGACCTTTGTATGACCTTGGCCGGCTTTGATAGTTTCAAAGCAGCTCTTCAGGGATCACAAAGAAGAGGGTCTCCCAGTACCCCCATTCATTTATTTTTTTGAGAAGCTTGTTTTCCCCAATTTCCATCCCTTGCAGTGGAAAAAGCATAGTCTTTAGAGTTAGGCAGACATGGCTCTGACTTCTAGTCCTGCTTCTTGCTAAATGCATGGACTTAAGCAATGATATCAACCTCTCTGAACCTCAGTTTTCTTCTTATCTGAAGAAATGGGGCTAATAGAACGTATCTTGTCATAACCCTTAGTGTGGACATGAAATGGATGCCGTATTTGAGGTGCTCTCATGGGGCCTGGTGCTATGAAGGCTCTCTGTGTATGAGTCCATTTCCTTAAAGGAAACGGAGGGTGTACCCCTAGATAATTGATAGCTGGATACTTACTCCAGTGCCTCTAGGAATTTTGATATTTTCATCCAAAAAAAAAATCTGATGTTATGGCCCATGTTTTACCACCGTGTTGCAAAAGTAATGAGAAATTGTCCAAGGAAGTCAGATGTCCTAACTACTTGCAAACCACTGCTTGTAACTGAATGCAAGAATCTGGATAGCTCAGTAAGCATGTTATTTATAGTTTCATATTATTTATGGTGCATGAGAATCACATGAGCTGGATTCCAGTTTAAATGAAGAATATTACCCCCCCTCCCCCGGGGAAAAAAAACCAAAACAGCCCCAAAACATAAGTGCTTCAAAGTGGAGAAAGCCAGACTGACAATCACACTGACCTGCAACTGAGGAAGCGCCGTACTTGCTGGGACGTATGCTGAGTGTTCTGCGAGTCTTGCACAGTTTTTTTAAAAAAAGATTTTATTGGGGAGTTGGGGAAGGGGAACAGCCAAGTTGTTGTCCTTCAATGTTAGTTGTGGAGGGCACAGCTAGCTCAGCTCCGAGTCCAGTCGCCATCCGGCCGCTCATTGGCAGCTCACGGCTGCTCAGCTCAAGGTGCCGTGTTCAATCTTAGTTGCGGGTGAGCATAGCCCACCATCCCATGTGGGAGTCGAACTGGAAACCTTGTTGCTAAGAGTGCACGCTCTAACTACTGAGGCATCTGGCCGCCCATCAGCATCTCAGGGCAGCTCAGCTCAAGGTGCATTGTTCAGTCTTAGTTGTGGGTGGGCATAGCCCACCATCCTGTGCAGGAGTTGAACCAGCAACCTTGTTGTCAGGAGCACGTGCTCTCACCAGCTGAGCCATCCTGCCACCTGTTGGCAGCTCAGCGGCAGCTCACTGGCCCATGTGGGAATGGAACCGGCAACCCTGTTGCTCAGAGCTCGCGCTCTTAACCAATTGAGCCACTCGGCCGGCCCCGAGTCTTGCACATTTGGGACGCTAATCATCTCCCACAAGCTGATGCCCAAGCAGCTCCAAAGCTCAAGAAGGGTGGTGTCACGGGCAGACGCCAGACCGAAGGGCAGCTCTTTGCAGGACCACGCGGGGAGAGTGAGCTGCCTTTTGACAGCGAACTCTTCAGGATCTTTTCTGAGGGGAGCTTAGAAGGGCAGAGTAAAAAGTGTCGAAGGTGCAGGAGGCCCAGAATCCGTTCTGACATTTGCTGGGTATTTGACCAGCACGTTACATGTAGGATCTCCTCAAGTCTCATAGCAACCCTTGAGGCAGCTTGTATCATCCCTGTTGCACATACAAGCGATCAAGGGTCAGGGAGGGCAGGTGGCTTTATGAGGCCACTCAGCTCAGTGGCGAGGGCCTTTCTGTCACGCTACCCTGCATGACAGCATCCATTCCCCCTCCTGCACTTTCTAGCTTCCTTACTTATTTTTCACATTGGCACTTACCACCTCTAATACACACAGTATGTGCTCATTTGTTTTGTTTATCCCCTGTTCCCACCCCCCCCATCAGGATATTTCCCCAAACTCAGATGCACCCCAGCTGAGAACCACGCCAGGCACTCATCCTTACGTGTTGCTTTTGCTGCTGCTGCTGTTTTCGTTACAGTGACTTTGCAATTCTCTTATCTGATCCATTGCTGCTTATATTTTATATTTTAGCAGTAGGCTATGCCTTGTGTCTAAATAAACACACACATTTCTGTGTGTTCCCCTCTCTTTCCTGGTAGTCTGCAGAGGCAGAATTCGTCAGATGTTCATGGCTGCATTGGCAGCTTTCTTCCTCAGCTTCACAAAAGCTGCTGCGGTAGGACCTGTGGTGCTGTCATCTCTGGGTCCTCCTCCTTCTGGGAGGAGAATTGCACTTCTGTGCCCTTGGCTTTAGGTCACGTGAGTGGAGGTGACGCATGCCGCTCTGGGCAGAGGCAGTGCAGTACTGGCGTGAGGTCCTGCAGGGCTGTGTCCCCTGACTGAGGCAAGCCCTGTTGAGATGGTGGGTCCGTGGGTCCCCTGAGTACTGAGCCATCACACACACACACAGGACAGTGGCTGCTGCCCTAGAAAGCTGCCCAGACTCGAAGACAGAACTTTTGTTGTGTCATAGTTGTGCGATTTGGGGGTGGGTGTTGTTGCTGTAGCCTCATTCAGGCTACACTGATTGACTCCCCTTTTCCTTCCAGTCCAGGTGGCAAGTTAGGTGATGCCTGGTTAGTGCTCAGCAGCGTTGGGTGAGGTTTGAACTTGAGGTGCGTAGGCAGACTTATGTTGTATGACCTTGGGTACAAGACTTTACCTTTCTCCTTTTTCTTGCTTTCTTTTTTCCTTCCTTCCTTCCTTCCTCGCTCCCTCCCTTCCTTCTTTCCTTCCTTTCTTTTTTCCTGTAAGTAGAAGAGACTTCTTATACCCACCTTCTCGGGTTGTTGTGAGAATTAAGTGTTGTAACACCTGTAACGTAGGCTGCATACAGTAGGCGCTTAATGAGTGCTTGTTTTCTTTTTCCCTTTTCCTGCACTGTCATTAACTCTAAGGTTATGTGCTTGATTTTTTTCTCTCCCAAATATTCCACCACTTTCTCATCAACTGATGTTTCCTTGTTGCCAGGACTCAGTGCCAAGTAAGCATGTCCCCCGTCGCATCCTCTGAGTTCTGAAAGATGAAATTGTCAGCACGGCGAGGCAAGGATTGATCGGATGAGACGCCCAGCAGATGTCCGGAGAGCCAGCGTCCCCACTGCTGTTCCGCCTGTCTCTGAGCCAGGTCTGTAATCTGTATTAGGAAAACATGGTCTGGTTGATTGCTCCGTAATAGACTTTCACAACATTAGCACTTGTTCCCCTTTCTTCTAGTTCTCCATGATATTTGTTTTCATTTTCAATTTCCATTCAATTCAATTAGACGCTCGTTTTGACTCAGATGCTGAACTGGGCATGGGGGACACGGAGGTGGATGAAGGCATAGCTCCTGCCTGCAGGAGTGTCATCCTGGTGAGGGGAACAGATATGTTAGTTAAGCCAGCCAATCAACTGACCAACCAACCAACCGATTAATTAACCAACCAAGAGGTCAAAACACCACACACTGTGCTAATTACAAAAACGTAAGCTTGTACATGATGCAGAGAAAGGACTGAGGAACAATTGACGAATTCCACTGGGTGTAAGAGTGGGCGGAAGATACAAAAGGCTTCTTCCAAAAGATTATGTTTCAGCGGGGTTTTGATGGATGAATAGAAGTTCACCAAGTGGCTTGTGGAGGAAGAACATTTGGGAAAAAGGAACAGCATTTACAAAGGCACATTGATGTGAGACGTGAATAGTTCCGGGCAATATATGTGCGTTGGTGTGTGGCAGAGCATGAAGTGCAAAGCGGGGAGGGCTGGAGATGAGGAAGGCAGGCCAGAGCAAGAGGATATATTCTCGAGTTGATGGGTATTTATTAGAGCTGCTTCTCTTTGAGCTGTATCTTTACTGCTTTGTACTAGCCATGAATTCCAGTTGATAAGATTCTGTTTGTTGCGCTGCCTGGTCATATTGGGTGTTTAGCCCTCACAGGTCTGGATGGAGTAGAGGGCTCTGGGAATACGCTGGAAAGAGCATGGAGCCAGGATAAAGGCCTGACTGTGTGCTTTGTTAGCCCCACAATCCTGGGAAAGTATCTGAGGTCTCTATTACCCCCGCTGAGGGGAGAAAACCATGCCCGCCTCACTGGTATCTGTGAGGATTACAGTGTAAGAAATATTACAATACCCAGCCCAGAACTCGGGCTGGGTACTCCAATGAGTACCCAGTGAGTACTCCATTGGGTACTCACTACATCTTCCAGTTGGATCAATCAGCTGTTTGTGTTCAGGAATTGCGTTAAACTCATAAAGAAACAATCGTTGCGATTGATTTACATGGAAAAGTGTTACAATTGATTTAAACATTGACTTAAAAATTTGAAAATTGTTACCGTTGATTTAAAAAATACAATTAGGCTCTTTCTCTTTATCAGAAAAGTTCTTGGTTCTTTTTCATGACAAAGCTTTCAGTGCCCTCAAAGGAGGAAAACAAACTTATAAAAAAAAACCCCAAAACAAACTTGAAACAATATGACATTTCTGTGGTATCAGACCTCAGAGGTCTTACCTTGAGATTATTTTGGTAAATCCATTTACATTTTTCACTCGCCCCTCCCACCCCCAAATGTCATGTGTTAGAACACACTGCTATTTTGACATCCCCATTGTGATATTTATTTTAAGCCATCAGTGGAGTTTTAAATATCTCAGCAGTGAACTCTGGCCTTTGTGGAAGGAAAACTAATTATTTCCCAGACTATTCAGTGAAGCTAGCCCCTGGCATTTGTTTCCTGACAGCTCAGAAAGGAAATGTGAAGTTGGTAGCTTTTTGAGGGAGAGGACGTGCAGTTGGACAAGAACTCAGAAACTTGAGGTCCAGCGTCACCTTGTCCACCGCGTTTCCAAAGGAAGCCCTGATGTTCCCGGAGAAAGCTGGGATCCGTTTCACACGTGTGGGTTTGTTAGTGACTCAGGCAAAACCAAAGCAGTGCTAACGGGTGAGGTAATGGTTTTGTTGTCACAGTTATCAAGGGCTGACTAACTCTTCTACAATCATTTGATGGTTCCAACAACTATGCAATAGAGAGTTTTAGTTCCTTTCTACAGACAGACGTGGAGATGGAGTCTTGGAGAAGTGAAGTCTCTTGCTCAAGGTCACAGGGCCAGGAAGCTGAGAGCTGTTTTTTGCCTGACACCAGAGTATGTGATCTTAACCCCGTGGCTCTGCTGCCTGGGGGTGTCTTATGCTGTGTGACCTTGGGCAGCTCACCTAACCTCTCTGATTATCTTAGTTTCTTCCTCTATCAGGTGGGGGTGACAATATCTACTACCTACCTCATATTTGTGATGACCAGATGTACTTCCTGAGACAGATGTCCCTAGAGAAAATAAGTGAAAGTAAAAAATTGTGATTCATTGGGTTTGGAGTGTTCTGACTTCTGTCTTACTGTTGCACTATCCCTAGCTCCACACTGTCCCTTACATGGCTGTCAGGTTCCTGTCATAGACAGTCCGGTCCCCCTGTGGACCACAATACACATCCCTCACCCCTTTATCTTTCCCACCTCCCCACCTCAGGCTGTTGTCTCCTCCCCAGAGTACCCTGACTTTTGAAGTTCTCAGTGTCACCCCGTTTCTTAGAGATTTTATAAATTTCCTGGTGGAGGTAAGCACTGGGGGGTTTGGGATTCATGGAAGAGAAGCAACTGACCAGCCGGGGGGTTTAACGGAGCTGACTCTTGGGGGCTAAAGAGAGAGGGGAAGGAAAAAGTCACTGCAGGCCCGTGTAAAGGCATCAGGTGTTCCGAGACCGATAAGTAGTTGTACAGGATAAGGCGGGTGTGGTGGCACGTCGGAATTGTTTGTTAAAAATTGGATGAGTATTTTTTTCCCCCCATGTCTCCTCGATCACACTGTGAGTCCCAGGAGAGCAAAGACTGCATCCTAATTCCCTGCCCCTCACAGTGCTCTACCTGGGGATAGGTAGAGCCAGCTCCAGGAGTGACTCCAGTTATCACTCCTGTGCTAATGAGTTGGGTTTGCTAAATGAAGGGGGCAGTATAGCAACACAGGAAGGCCACAGACTCCAGGGTCAGACAGACGTCACGCACGTCACTTATTCTCTCTGAGCCTCAGTTTCTTCATCTGCGAGCCGGAGGCCGTTACCCCATTGGGTTGCTGTGAAAATGAAATGAGACATGCCATTTGTGAGGGGTTGGACAGGGCAGGCTCCACAGGGGTTAATTCGTGCTGTTTTGCTGACTGTCCTGCGGACGAATCCTTACTGCTTCGTGGAGGCTCCTACTTTGTTGATGGCAGCTCGGGCTGGGTGAGTTATCTAAGCAGGTAACCAGTGCCAGCTCAGGTAGCTCACCGCCACTGCCACCCCAGCAGGAACGGCGTCTCCATCCCCCTGTGCTGGCGATGGGACTTGGCCTCCATGGCAGGTAAGACACAGGAGAGAACGTGTGGATGCAGGAAACACTTTGTTTCTTTACACTCATTCCTTCCAGAGTCAGTGGGGCTGTTATAGGCTTGTGGGCCGTAGGAAGTGTTCAGGCTTCGCACAGTCCTTTTACCCGCGGCCTCTGACCATCCCCTCGAGAATTCACCCTGTGCCTGTCTCGTACAGTGTGTGCCCCAAGAGTGCAGGCATCTTTGTTCTGTTTGGATCCCCAAAGCCTAGGACAATGCTGAGCGCACAGTAGGGGCTCAGCCTTTTTGTTGAAAGGATAGGTGCCGTCTCTACCCCTTATTTACCTTTAAGATGGAATTGGCTAGAGCACGTGCTGTCCCCATCCTGTTCCCTCTTATGGCATTCCCACGAGAGGGGTACATGCCACGGCAGCCCGGAGTGGAGTTCTGTGACATCCAGACATCCAGGGAGGGCCTGTTTCATTTGGTCAAACTTGACATGAGTTCTTGGTCTTGTGGCCGCAAGAATGTACGTGCTTTGAGATGTTTGGTCATCTTGCTCTCAGCTGTCCCACTGACCCGTGCGTGTGCCTTCGATCGATGACTTGACATACTCTCAAGCCACTACCCCAAATGGACGGATTTCTCTGCCTCTAATAAAGGATCAGCACAACGTGACAATTACTGTTATTGATGGGCAGCAGAATGCCTCCCCTCCCCCACCCTGACAAACCAAGTCAGGTCACCAGGCACCAAGCACCTGCTGTGTGCACTGGGTGAGGTGCACTCACTGCCCATTTCATTCCCTCTGTATTCATGGGCATCATGACTGTTTCCAGACGCACAAGTGCGCCTATGAAATGAATCCACATGTCTAAGTGCGCCTGTGTATCGAAAGCTCTTTCCATGAGTGTTGTAAAAGACCGTCAAGAGATGGTCGCCGTACTCCTCTTGAAACTCCATTTTCAGTTTGATTTTCTTCTTCAACACAATGTGACATTTTCTTGAAAGGAATATTCCAGTTTAGGAGCCAAGTGGTGGGGTCCGCACCACCATGATAAGAGTAATAACTGGCAAAAAAGGAATTTCAGATAGTATTACTGGACGCAGCCTATCTGCCTGGGTTTTGCTGTTAATTACCACCCTGCCAGCCCTCATTCTAAGGGACTAACTCGTTACTAGCTGAGCCTCAGTTTACAATATGAGGTTGGTGATCAAACACAGGCCTCCCCTAAAGCAGTGATATCGGGAGAAATGGCTCCATGAACGGAGCCAGCCGTGGTGGAGCCTCATGAAGCGGAGGTTTC
The DNA here is from genome assembly GCF_001890085.2 of Hipposideros armiger. Lineage (NCBI taxonomy): Eukaryota > Metazoa > Chordata > Mammalia > Chiroptera > Hipposideridae > Hipposideros > Hipposideros armiger. Next base: position 21,089 of record NW_017731810.1, on the reverse strand, counting down.
AGAAAAGCAGCGTAGATGCTTCCACTGTCCTTTTGTTTTCATTTCACAATCAATAAAGCCATGAAAGAGGGAGAAATATGTTGGTTACATGACTTTAAAATAGCCTGGCACAAAATATAATTTCTTATTGATTACCTTCCCATCGAAGGCAAGGTCTGTGGATAAAAGAAAATTGACTGCTGAAAATTCTAAAATAAAGAAAGTAAATGAGGAAAGATGTTTAAATTTTTAAAGGGGAGAAAAGGGTGTAATCGATGTACCCAAATCTGCTGCTTAGAAAAGCAGGGCTGGAGCTGAGATCTAAGATGCTCTCGATCTGATTGACTGGCTTTCATTTACCCCAGTATTTAGAAAATGTGAAATAGACCGACGGGCTTTGGAAAGCAAAGCCCATAGAAAGATGTTTCTGATACCCGGGGAAGTGAAGAAATGTAGGAGTGAAAAGTGATTCCTGGAAATTGGGTAGGGAATTATTTGATGGGTTGGTACGTGGTCATGATTTTGGTTACAAGCATTAGAAATTCGATTCAAACTGGTTTGAATCAGTGGTCCTCAGTTGGAGGTGATTTTGCCCACCCCCCCCCGCCCCAGGGGACATTTGGCAGTGACAGGAGATATTTTGGGTTGTCACAACTGTGCGGTGAGGATGGCTGTTGACATCGAGTAGGTATGGGGATGCAATGCACAGGACAGCCCGCATCCAGCCAAAGGAGTCAGTGGTGCTGAGGCTGAGAAATCCTTGTTGAAGAAGAAAAGGAGAATTTATTAACCCGCTACTGAAACTCCAGGATAAATCTAGTTGGACCCCGATGTTCAAACAGTGTCATTAGAAGCCTGCTACTTTTCCTGTAAGCGTCATTCTTGGGGAGGGTCCCCCCTCTTAGTCACACGATGGGCTTTGGCAGCTCAAGGCTGCTACCAGCTCAGGTACTCTAGTGAAAAAAGAGATGTTTTTCTCATGGGTTCCCCCCAGGAATTCTGAGATTGACTCTCATTTGGCTGAGCTTTGTCACATGGTCATCCACTGAACCACTCACTGTGGGGCTAGAATATTGGCTAGACCTGGGAGAAACATACACCCCTGTCACCGGGGCTGGGGGTGTTAGATGGGCCCCATCTAAACCACTTGGACTGAGAGGGAGGCAAAGCATTTCTCCAAAAGGAAAAGTGGGGGGCTATTTCTGGAATAAGGGACGATAGATGCAGAGCAGCCAAGCAACAGATGTCCACCACATTTATTTTCTGGGGAAATTCAGAGGGGTGGTGGTATGGGGGATACTTAGAACCCCTTTCCTCCATCTCTTTCCTTCTCTCTCATCAAGAGAAGTTATTTTTAATACTTCTATGGCAGTCTTTCCCATTTTCTCTCTGTCCTTCCTAATACTCTTGTTATGTTACAACAAACGTACTTATTTACACATCCATGTGTTGCCCTGGACTGTGAAGTCTGAAACACAGGCGCCATGTTAATTTATCTTTGTGTCTCTACCCAATACGTTAAACTCTGGGACAGTTAAAAAGTCAGTTTGGTTTTTTTGCTGATTGATCATTCATTAATCAAATGTTTACTAAGCAGCTACTATGTGCCCTACCCTGTGTCAAGCCCTGGAGACACAGCAGGAAGCAGGGTAGGCACATGTGGGTGTACCACCTGGTGGGGTGGCAACCGCTGGTCAAGTGACCAAAAGGGCTTTGGAAACCACAGCAAGGGCCCACTGTGGAGTGGAAGTCTGTGGGCTGGATACTCAAAGCGGGCAGCCTGGATGGTGAAGGAGAGCTAGTTTTGCAAAAAAGTGAGTGGAAGAGCTTTCCGTGCAGAGGGAACAGCCTGTGCGAAGCCTTGACGTGGTGGTGGGGCACGTGGTCGTGTTATTATGCCTGTTTGCAAGATGGGGTTGCATTTCAGTCCTGACTTAGGGCACGGTGGCCTCGGCCCTCCACCGGGACAAGCCTCTTAGGCAGTGATTATTTCATTTCGAGGGGCAGAAACTCAGAGAAATTAAAGTGAATCAGAATTCTTTTGTCGGGACCCAGAAGGTTCATGGGGCTGGGATGCTGTTAACCAGTCGTTCTCTCCACCTCGCTCTCTGGAGCCTATCTGCGCACATCTGCTCCATCCTCTTCTCTACAGACGCCGTGCCTGCCGTCGAGATCTCGGGTTTTGCTCTCGATTGCTTTCCACTTGGCCCAGCCTCTGGCTCTTCCTCGTCATCGCCTTATAGTTCCAGCCTCCAACACCCTCTGACCAAATCGGCCCCTGTCTCCCTTTCACATTTCCAAATGTAAGAATCAGAGGCCCCGGTGGTGGCAGGTGTCCACTCTGGTCCAGTCAGCTGTGGCCAGCTGAGGATTGTCACAGGGGTGCCTCTGCTGTGTGTAGGCTAGAGAGGGTCTCTGAGAAGCTTTGTGAATAGGGAAGAACTGGTGAATCTCTCTGGAATGGTATCACTACACACTGCTGCTGCTCACGATGGTGATGATGATGGTGATGCTCAAGACGTATCCGGCCCTCTTCTAATAACTCTATACTTGTTATAGCTGATGTAACACTCACAACCACCCAATGATGGGTTCATATTATTCTCGTTTCCTGAGGAGACAACTACGATGCAGAAAGGTAGACAAATATCGCTTCAGAGGTTATTGTTGTGAAATGTTAATTGCCTAACACGTCTGGATTCCAGCCTCGGGGGAAATGTTACCCCCAGATGACAGTCGAGGGAGCATAGCCATGGAACTTCTCCTTCTCACTCAGAAAACTCCAGCCGTGCTTGTATTCTCCTGTTTTCTCAAACCCACAGCCTTGGCACCTGTTGTTTTCCTCTGCCAGAAATTCTCTTCTCTCCCACTCTTTACTTGGCTAACTTTTATTATTCCTCAGGTCTTAGCTCTGACATTATTTTCTCAGCGAGGTCCTTCCCGACTCTCTGAACAGAATCCGTTTTCACCCTCTTTCTTCGGGCTCATAGCACCATGTTCTTTGCTCCTAGCTTTTATCGGAATTTGTCATCTTATAAGTTTTGTACAGTTGTTCTGCCTAGGCCATGCACTCTTTGCAAGATGGGAATCGCATCTGCCTGGCGTGTAGCAGGTGCCCAGTAAATACTGGTTAGCTTGATAAAGTAAATGTGATTATCCAGAGGGAGGCTCCTTTGATAATATTGTTACAAAGAGTAAAAGCTTAAGCTACTGGTTAAAATGTTCCCATCTTTTTGTGGAGGTAGGAGAATGCCTTAAATAGGGACAAGTCTGGTGTTCGATAAGGTTGCTAAATTGAAGATGCCCAAATAAAGGGCACAAATGAGTTGGCAAAATTCAGCCTCTACTCCCAGTTGTTGTGTGGTTTTTTTTTCTGTTATTTTAGGATGATTCACAGGGCCCGTCTGTACCAAAATCTTAGGAAAGAGAAGGGAAACTAATGTTTATTGAGAACCCCCTGAAGACCAGGCACCGTGTGAGGCACGTAGTAAGTATCATCTCATTTAATTCTCCTGGTAACCCTGTAACATGTGGGTGCTGCAGCCTCCCTTGCAGCTAGGATCCCAGCTGCGACTCAGGCTCTGCAAATCCGATGCATATCCCGCAAGTCTTGAATTCAGAACTGAGTTAGAGGGGAGAACAGTGTAATGCAATCCACTGTACTGCTATGGATCATGGCAGAGCCGGGGCGATTCTGCAGCCAGTAACTTCTTGACACGATGACTTCTTGTAGCAGTGGTGGCAGCTTTCCCCACCATCACAGAGGCTAGGAGATCATGGAGGCAGGGAGTTGTTCTTGGAAGGTCCAACTCTTTGAGACGTCCCGTTGGTTTTCTCAGTCACCTTACACCGAGTCATCAGTGTCTTCCTGCTTAAAGTAGCTGGAGCAGTTTCTGTTGCCTGCAACCGAACACTACTTAAACACTGGGTTTCCTGGACCCTGCCCCCTCTCCCCATTTTACAGATGGGGACCTGAGGTCCGAGGATCAGAGTTCAAATGACTTGACTCAGGTTTCAGAGCATGAATGTGGCAGAGAGCTTGACACCAGACGGACTCTCTCCATTTGTCTATCTTCAGTGCTACCTCCCAGGTCTGTTCTCTGGGCCCCATTTTCTCTTTCTTTCCTGCCGTATCCTACCCCCACAGCACGTTTTGTTCCAGTGCCTTGGGATCTGACAGTCAAGTGTCTTCCAGGACCTGAGGGCCATGCTGTAACCCTTCCCAGGTATCCCTGCAACTTTCATCTGACCATGGGGACAGTGGGATGGTTCACAGGTGGAATTCCAGGCACCATGGCAGCTGCTTGAGGTGAAGGTGGCAGGGATGGGAGAGGCTGGAAAGAAAGTCAGGAAACATACCTGGCGAGCTCTCTCTTGATTGTCCTGGCTGATTTCCTTGAGGCATGTGTTAATCTTCTCTGTTTGCTGAAAGGGCTCGCCCTAGGCGGGAAGCTTCCAGAAGCTTTGGATGGGGGTTTGTAAGCCTGCTGGAGCACACCCCGCCTTCTGACCTGCTCCCGGGAGCTGTCCTGTCAGATTTTTTAGACGTGCCAGCTAATTCCTTTCTAAAGATTCGCCCGGCTTTATTAGGAGTAATGGTATCGAGGGCATTTTTCTTTATAGACATTATAATTAGTAATTGTTTTGAAGGGCAATCGCTGTGAAAGTACTTATTTTTTCTTTTCCTGGAGGACAGGACAATTTCCAAGACTGATTATTTCACAATTGAAATTCCATGTCTCCCAGAGGTAGATTTTTAGAGCGGTTGGTGGAAGCAAAACCCTCCCTTTGTATTTTTTTCCATTACACGCCCAGACACAGACAGACACAAAAGCCGACCCTGGGAAGGGAAGCAGAACACAGAGCTAGCACTGAGTGGTCCACAGCTTCATACAGACAGTCGCCTGGCTCTCTGGCTAATGGGATAGATGATAAATGCTCCCGAGATACCATTTCAGTCAATTAACTAGTTAATGTTTAAAGATGGAAAGTGTCATGTAGATAAGTAAAAAAGACTTAAAATAAGAAAAAAGAGGAAGGAGAAGATGGTGCCGGTTTAGCCTTTGAACTGTAATTTCCCTGCATCTGGAGTCAGTCACAGGGCTGTGAGTCAGGTCATCTCCAGAAACCTCTTTCCCTGGGTCAGAAAATGTCAGTCCAGTGAGTGCGGCGAGGTAACGGATTGTTTTCTTGTAAGTAGAACTCGCGTAGGAATAGCCAGACCTGGATGTGTCGTTTGGGGCTCCAAAGCTGGTTGGAGCAATTTCCCAAATCAGCCACGCTCAGAAATGACTGGAAGATAGGGGTGCAACTTGCAGGCCGCTTCTCGAGGTAGCCGCAAGATTCAGGGTCCAGAAGGTAAAATTCAGTCTGTTTCTGTGTGTGTGTGTGTGTGTGTGTGTGTGTGTGTGTGTGTGTAGCTTTTGAGCTTTGAGCTGGAGACAAGAAGTAAAGCAAACGGTGGGAAACTTGGGGTGAATGTTCACTGAAATGTAGATGGGAGGATAAGCAATGGTGTTAAGAAAAGGAGAGGGTCCCAGGAAAATGGGTACCAGCAGGGCTGCAGAGCCCAGTTCTCAGGATTTTGTGCCACTGGCTTCCATGTCGGCTGAGTGGTCACTTTTCTGAGATGGCTTGGGGTGCCGGCACACAGCCCACGCCCAATACAGTGCTCATCAGACCTACCCACTCCAACCATCCTAGACAGTATGTCTAGGAATGTATCACCCATTTCGCTGCTTGGACCTCATCTGCCCGTGGAGGGGACTCCAAAGATAGGGGGTGCATGAGAGAAGCACAGCCACAGTGGTTTCTTGACATTCTACTCTATCCAGATATTTGACAAAATAGCAGTGTTTGGTTTGAAATACCGTGTTTTCCCGAAAATAAGACCTAACTGGAAAATAAGCCCTACCATGATTTTTCAGGATGCTCATAATATAAGCCCGACCCCAAACATAAGCCCCAGTTAAGATCGTCAGCCAGACATGACTGTTTGAATAAATGTAGATTTTTGTCCATGAATAAATGAATAAATATAGATTGTTAGAGCAAAAATTAATATCAGACCCGGTCTTATTTTCGGGGAAACACGGTACACATCCCTGATATGACATACTCATGATTGTGGGCTGATAAAAGACTTTTTCTTTTTTTGGCACAGCTGCTGAAACATTTTTCATTAACAGAAGTTGGAAAACAATTGATCCCGGCCTCATCTGTATTCCCACACAGTATCTATTATAATAGCATTGGGGGATTCAGGCTTCGGAGTTAAGACCATTCTATGGTCAGAAGTCTGGCTATCACTCCCTAGCTGTGTAAACTTGTGGAGTTTCTGCATCTACTCAAAACCCCAACTTCCACATCATCTGTTGGGGGTAACAAACGTATTTGTCTTGGGGGGATGAGAGAGACTGTTACTCATTCATTTATTCCACAAATATTAATTGAGCATCTGTAGCACAGCAGGCATGTGCTGGCATGTTGGTCTCACAATAGAAAGACAGGAAAGCTCTTTGCTTTCATGAAGTTTGTATTCTCACGGGGGAGGCAGACACTGATGAAGTTATTTAAAAGTGGCGATGGCCTACGAAGGAAATGCAATACGGGAACATCACGAAGAATGGCTGGGCATGGAAGGTGGACAGCTCAGCTGGGGAGGACCTCTCTGAGATGACACTAGTTGAGAAATGAGGGATGACAAGGAATAGCCACACACATATCTGGGAAAGAGCATTGCCAGCAGAGGCAGCAGCACGTGCAAAGGTCCTGAGGTAGCCAGAGCTTGGCTTGCTCTAGAAAACGGAAAGGGCTAGCATGGCCGTAGCGTAATCAGCGATGTGAAGATGTCATCGAAAGGGTAGGCAGGGCCGGATCATGGAATGCCTCAAAAGTTATGATCAGTAGTAAAAACACATTTTCAATCCAGTGCCTGACACAGAGGCAGTGCTCAATAATCTATTTCTCTTCTTTACAGTTCCTTTCCCTTAAAGTGTGGTTGAATTCTGGTCAAGGCATCAAAGTACCATTCTGGCTCCTTCTTCCTCCCCTGGAGCTAAAAGCGTCTGTTAGTTTAGTAAAAAGGAAGGCTTCTCTTTTCTCACAATGCCATAGACCAGGGGAGGAACCGAATAGGAGTTTGCTGTGTCTCCCTAGGGAAGGGGGGCCGAGACTCCAAGATGCTTAGGAGACTGAGTAACCACTGAGTAGACAGGATATGAGACCCTAATTTAATAATCTTAGATTTGGATATCTGTGAAGCAGTCTCTACCACGTTAATTAGAATACTAATTAATTAGTTAATTAGTTAATTAGTACTAATATGAGCTGGACTTGAGGAATCTAGAACCCTCAAATAACGAGAACACATACTATCCTTGGCTTCCCGAAGAAGGGAATAGACAAGGAATATGAGTGACAGCAAATCAATCTGAAAGTAGAAATCCCCCACGCCGAAGATCTCTGCGGAGTCAGCCTAATTTCTAGCACCATTTTCAGCCCAAACCAGAATACCGGCCTCTCAGGTCCGCAGGACGCTCACCTCTGTCAGACAGGCTCCATTTCTTTGGGGGAATTTATTTACAGTGGGTAGCAATGTGAACTAACCCACTGATTCTTTTTCCAAGTAATAAGGGAGGAAATAAGTGGCATTTTCAGTTTTATTCCTCAAGCTAACCAGCAAAAAAAAAAAAAAAAAAAAAAAAAAAAAAAAAGAAACCCCAAATAACAAAACCAATATGTGCCGAGTCCAGGTTAATCAAGTTTTTGTTGTGGTTGGCAGACGAAAGCTGAGCAGATTTCTTCCAAGTGCGGTGCGAAGTTGGGCTGGATTTTGCTGTCATTTTGTCATTAGGACCAAAGGAAGGAATCGCGTCAATCAGAGATAATTTCCCTGGGCTTCCCAGAGGGCCGTGAAAGGAAACGCGAGCTCCCCGTTGCTCTCAAGGGGCAGCGAGCGACTGTCCAGCAGATGAATGGAACAGATGGGAGGAAGTGTCGATGTGAAATTGATGTGTGCCCTGGTGATGCACGGAGGGGAGATTGTGCTGGTACCGAAGGCCTGCTCTACCTTTAATTTGGCATCTGGAGAAGGATGGATATAGGGAGACATTTGGCCAAAATCTCATGGCTGAAACAATGAACACATAAATAAGTTACTTTAATAAACATTCATGAAGCATGTGCAGTATACCAGGTACTATCCGTAAGCATTAAGATGAAGAATTATATCAGACCTGCTCTCTCCCAAAGGTCTGCCCTCAACGCGATGAGTTGGGGGAGACAAATAGGGAGAGGCAAACGACACTGATGATTAAATTCAGGGTGATGAGGACTATGACAAAGGCTCAGGCCTGGGACTTCAGAGATGGCTTTCAGGGGGAGATGAGCAGGATAGAGTTTTTTTTATCAGGACAGATTGTATTATATGTTTTCTTAAGCTGAGATCCTGTATTAATTATCTAGTTGCTGCACAGCAAATCATCCCCAAACCCAGCAGCTTAAATCAGCACACATTTATTATCTCACAGATTTTTTGGCCAGGGGTCTGGCTGTGGGCTGGCTGGGTCTTCTGCTTCACCGTTTTGCACACGGCTGCCATCGGGGGCTGGCCCCAAATCTGTGGTCTCATCTGAAGGCTCCAGCGGGGAAGCGTCCATTTCCAAGTTCTTCACTGAGTTCTTCCCTGGCTGTTGGCTCGAGGCTGCCCGCAGGTTCTTGCCGCAGGGGTCTCTCCCCTTGGCAGCTTGCACTATGAAGGCATGCTAGGTGGGAAGTCCGCAGAGGCAGTCTGCCAGCAAGATGCAAGTCACAGTCCCTTCTGGCCTAAGCATGGAGGTGACACCCATCACCGTTAGGCAGAGGAGCAAGTCACACTCAGAGGAGGACATCGTCAAGGGCACAAGCACAAGGAGATGGAGACCATTGGAGCCTGTGTTAGAAGCTGTCTATCATGACCCCCAGAAGCAGATCTGGAACGAAGACTCGTTTTGAACTAACCTGTTAGGAGGTTGTTTCCAGGAGAAACACAAGCAGGTGTATGATAACAAGCAAAGTCCCGCAGAGAATTTTGGCTCAGCCTGCAGCGGAGACCTGGAGACGGCACATTTTGGAGTTCTCCCCTTTGGGGATGAGGGAGCTGGGGTGCTCATACCCCTGCACCTGCCGTTCCTTGGCTAAGGGCTGCTCTC
>NW_017731810.1:6894-11114 GCF_001890085.2 Hipposideros armiger | reverse complement strand
CTCTAGAAAGCCCTCACCACTCAACCCCACTGACACACCCAGTCAGACCTGGGGATCAGCTATTACTTAGGTCACACTTTTTAAATGGATCTCAGCTATTCAAAATTAGGTTCATTACAGCTCTTGTTCATGACGCACTCAACATTTCTCTAAGAATAAATGTTATTTTGCTTGAGTTGGTTAAATATGTAATAATCTAATAAATGCCCTTGCACCTGCCGTCCAGCCCAGATGCTATATAACATTGACGATAACTTACGTCTGTGTCTAGCTCACCTTTTGGTGGGATTCTGTTATCTTTGCTCGTGTATCTGCCATCCTCCATCATAGTAACCCAGCAAAGAGTAGAGGCGCTCAGACATCATCTCTTCCAGCTGTTTGTAAAGACTCTCTATCTGGTCATTGGAAACTCACGACGTCGGCAAGCAGCCAGTCCTGGTTGCTCGAAAGCTGGCACTGTCCGCTGATTCTAGCTGAGCTGTGTGTTAACTTCCTCCCGTTCACCTGGAATCTGGTAAACATAATCTTCATTCAACATGCATTGAGCACCTGCCTGGATAAGGCACCGTGGGGAATGCTGAGATGGTGAGGACAAGGATTTCGGCCCCAGTGGAGGTAATACTTTCGTGGAGGAGATAAGACAAATACACAAATAATTATAATACAATGTCAAGAGTGCTGTGTACTAGACGAGAGGAACAAGCAATGCGTTATTGGAATTCAGGGAGAGAGGCAGAGACGATTAATTCCAGGTAGCAGAGGTTGGAAAGCTTCACGGCAGAGGAAGCATTTGGGCTGTGCCCTGATGGGAGGTGGAGACGATGGTGTCGCAGGTTGGGGAGAGAGGACAGGATAGAGGGAACAGCGTGGACAGAGGCAGGGAGCGGGGAGAGCACAGCACTGGTCACGCCCAAGGTCAAGGCTATGAGCATCGATTCCCATCGTCCAGGGGTGTAGATGTGGAGGTCAAAGGTAGAGGTGACGTCAAGGGGTCAGGGCCACGGCCTTTCACGGTGTAAACTGTTCACCTGCCCACCTTCCGTCTCCTCCCCTTCAGTCTGATTCTTCCTCAGCCATCTCCTCCCCCAGGAAGCCGTCGGTGCCTCCCCAGCGTGGCTTCAAGGCCTCCTGTGTACTCTCCAGGGTCCCTTGCTTTGCCTCCGTCATAGGCCTTTGCTCTGTCCCACCTCGTCATGGCTCTATTACAGTTGTGTGTTGGTCTCTTTCTCCGTAAGACCGTGAGCAGTCAAAGGCTGGAGTCTTGACTTCTGTCCCATCGTATCGCCAGCACTTAGCACAGCGCCAGGCATATATGGTAGATGCTTCCCTATATGATTTTCGAATGAATGGACGCTCCCTATTCTGGCCCTGTCACTGTCCATTTCTCTCTTTCATTACCCTGCCCACTGGACTTCGAATGTCTATTTAGTTCCCTCTACTTTGCCCTCTGCTGTCACTCAAGGTCTCAACTTTGCTTTATTCTAAAGTATGTTTTCATTTGACGCATTCCCTTTGGATTCAGATTCCGACGCCCATGCTGGCCAGCCCTGCAAAGAGACAACCTGGACAAATCCCGTGTATTCAGCCAACCTGCTCTGTTTTGAGCCCCAGTATATGATCCCATGGGCATTTTTCAATTTCACAGGTATTTACAGAGTCCCTACTACGTGTCAGGAACACCGGAGGGCAGCCCAACGATGCCCCTGGGTTGACCTAAGTTTGACTACATCCCTGAATCTCCCCAGGAAAACGAGGAGCCTGGAGAAAACGACACGTTCCCCTGGAGAAGAGAGGCCTGATGTGTCAGCCTGATTAATTCATCCCGTGCCACAATTAGATGAGTGTTTGGGTCCACCAAGCAAGTCCTCGTGGCAGCTACCTCTCCCACTGATCATTGGGAATCTATCTGGGCTCTTTCGGCGGGAACGAGAGATTGTAATTCCAAAGTGGAACAGAAAGAAATGTAATTGGGTCAATGGGCCGTTAATGATGCTATTGAACATCTCTCTGCTGGAGCAGGCTGAGCCGGCTGCGGAGAGCCCGGCCAACCAGGCCACGGAATGGCTGAGTCTGACACAGGGCCTTCTGGTGGCTGTCAAGTGCTCTTTGTGTGCATGATCGCATGTAATTCGTTGTCACCCTCCCCGGCCAGAGTTGGAGCTTTAGGCTGTCCAGGCAGGCTGGCCAGACACCTGGTTATGTGTCGGGTTGGGAAGGAAGCTCCCTGTGGACATTTGTGCTTTTACAGGGTGGTTGTGAGCATCAGACCCCCTCATGTCTGTTGTTGCCTGGTTTCCGCTGAGGGAGGGGTGAGGAGCAAAGCGCGCTCCTGTCCACGGGAGTGGCTGAGTAAGTTACGGTGCATCTCCCCATGGAACAGTACGTGCCCGTCAAGGAGCGTGAACTGGAGCTTTACCAGGTGGCTTGGAGGGCTTTCTGCAAAGGAATTGCTGTGTATAATACGATCCCATGTCTATGAAACAGACAGTGGCCACCCATGCTCATTTATGTCTGTGTGTCTGCCTAGAGTTCGGTGAGGGTGCAGAATGTATGGGAGACCACAGGCTGGGCTGTTTATATTGGGATTTCAGGCAGGACGGCTCGGGGCAGGGCAGGGATGACAGGGCAGGGCGAGCAAGCAGAAAATGATAAGGAAATAGAAGAATGCACTCTCTGCATATTCTCTCTCTCTCTGTCTCTCTCTCTCTCTCTCTCTCTCTCTCTCTCTTTCTCTCTCTCTCTCACACACACACACACACACATACACACATACAGCATGATTTGCTCATTTTTATGCATTTGTGTAAAATTTATGTATGCAAGTATATAAATTTGTGTGAGGCAAGTAATTGAAAAAAGACAAGCAAAGGAATCAAGTGACATTATTTTTAGTCACACAACGTATTTGTGACAAAATTCTGTGCTTGGCGTGGGTGATACATTGATAAGACCCCGGACCCATCCCGTAGAAAGTACTTCAGAAAGTAATCTATCAGGATGCAGTGAAAACTATAGTGGTTTTCGATCCTGGATGCACATTAGAGTCGTCACGGGAGCTTTGCAAAAATCCTGAGGCCTGGGGCCACACCCCAGACCCCTTGAACTCCAACCCGGAGTTTGGGCATCTGAACTAAAAAGTAATATCCCCTAATGTGAGGGCTGAGAACCTCTGTCGTAGGACCTGAGCTCTAATACCTAAGACATCGTATCCTAGGCCAGAATATCTGTTAATAACTTGAGGCTGGCATTTGCAAAGCTTTCCTTTGTTGAACAAAACGCTAAAGGTAAAGCAAAAATGCGAGAGCAGTTTTGGTGCCGTGCAAGTGGTGGTTCCTGAATGTTGTGTAATGCTGTCACCCCAAGGCTACTGAACTGAAGTGGGGGGACCAGGGAGAATGCTAAAGGGTGGATGGAGCCGGAGAAAGGCGTGGCCCGACCCAACCTCACGGCCCCTCCCCATGGGCTCCGAGTGCCTGCCATCTGCTGGAGGGTGTGTGTGTGTGTGTGTGTGTGTGTGTGTGTGTGTGTGTGTGTGTGTGTGTGTGTGTGTGTAGCATTCAGATAAAAGCAGCACCCCCTTGGCCTGCTCTTATCTGGCTGATACAATGAGGGTCTGGAATGAATTGGGAGCTCTCCCTCCTCTAAGTATTCGCACTTCCTAATGAATTGTTCTCCCATTTAAAAATACACACCCGTGTCGCTTATGGATACGCAACAGGGGAAGCCCAGTCATGAAGGATCTCTGCAGAAAAGGGAGACTGCAAGCCGCCGCTGGTTCTGCGTCACAGTGCAGTTAGTCAGCTCGCCGGCACAGGGAAGGTGAGGCACCAACCCGGACTTACTGGCAAGCCCAGAGGACTGAGCCTTTCTCCTCGTCCTGCCCTCCCATGTGTCAGGGCTGTGGAGGGAAGGGGCAGAACAGGGCAGTGGTGAGGCAAGCATGCAAAATGAAGGTTGCACTCGCCCTGCAGGGTGGCGTTTCAAGAGGGTGAAGGCAGGATCTGCAGGCCTATGGGGGGACTTAGGCTCAAATGCCTATAATATCACTTCTCTGAGATTTTATTGGTCAAAGCCAATCACATGGCCAGCTCAGACTCAATGGGGTGGAGAAATAGACTCCCAGCCTCCATGAGAAGAAGGGCAGAGTCATGTCACCGCAAAGCGGTGTGCACATAGGGCTGGGAGGGACTTGTGGCCCGCTTTCGTAGTCACCACAATTC
>NW_017731810.1:0-2819 GCF_001890085.2 Hipposideros armiger | reverse complement strand
TAGAGCCCCAGAACTTACTCATCGTATTTCTAGCATAGTTCTTAATTAATTGTGGAGTAGGATTCTGAATCAATATCTGATTTTATATTTTAAATGATCATAGAGTTGACTTTTTTTTTTGGTATATTGACCTATGAATTTTAATATGTTATAGATTCCTGTAACCACTACCGGCACAATCAGGACGCTGACCACTGTCGTCACCACCCCTGGCAACCCCTGATCTGTCCCCCCACCACTGTAATTTTGTTTTTTCAAGAAAGCCATATAACTGCAATCACACAGTGTGTCACATGTTGAGACTAGCGTCGTTCACTCAGGATAATGCTGCTGAGACCGACCCAGGTCCTTGCCTGCGTCAGCCGTTTGTTTCTGTTTCGTGTTGAGCGGTTCTTCTGTGCTAGGGATGTTTGTTTATCCATTTCCTCACTGAAGGACGTTTGGATTGTCTCCAGTTTGGGGTGATTATGAATGAAGCTGCTATAAACAGTTGTATATCTGTGTACAGGTTATTGTGTGAACATAAGTTTTCATTGCTTTAGGGCACTCAGGAGTGGGATTACAGGGCCATATCGTAAGTTTATGTTTAACTGTATAAGAAACGGCCACACTGTTTTGCAGAGTGGATGCCACTTGGCGTTCCCGTCGGCAATGTATGAGAATTTCCAGTCACTCTGCATGTTTGCCAGTACTTCACATTGTCAGGGGAACCTGTGTCTTCTGATTGTCAGGGGAACCTGTGTCTTCTGAGAATGCCCCCACCACGTTTTATTTTTAGCAAAGGTATAATTAACATAAAGAGCACACTTCTTGATGTCTGGCTTGATTGTTTTGCATATGTATAGATCCCTGCATAATCACCAGCAAGACTGAGATAAAGAACTTCTCCAGACTGCAGAAATCTCCCTGGGAAACCCTTAGAGTTTGTCATCCCTAAAGGGAGCTACAGCCATGACCTCTAAAACGATTGATTACTTTTGTCTGACTTTGAACTTCATTAAAGAGACCACACAAGCATGTATGCTTTGTGTCTGGCTTCTTTTGCTGAACCTTAANTCCATGAGAAGAAGGGCAGAGTCATGTCACCGCAAAGCGGTGTGCACATAGGGCTGGGAGGGACTTGTGGCCCGCTTTCGTAGTCACCACAATTCTGGTCTGACTCACAAGCACGGTCAAGACCGATCACTGCCAAGTCCTAGTCCAAAAGGCAGTCCTTGCAGGAGTGTCAGCCATGCGACTCTGCCAGCATGGACCTGCTCACGCGACTGACGATGGCTCAGGGGGAGAAGCAGCAGACCTGCCAAACACCCAAGATTCTCAAGTGCCTATCGTTTGCATTTCCATATTTCCAGAGACCTGACCTTGTTTCTTCTTTGAGCCACCTGGTGCCTTCAGAGGGTTTCTGTATCGCCCTTGGTTCGTCCCACATGTCTTCCTATGTCGGTGCCCAAATTAGCCCTGTCCCTCCAATCGTTTTACATTCCTACATCCTTATGACACAAGGGTCATCGATCTCTGGTTATCTTGGGCCTGGGCAGCCCCTTCTTGGTGATAGTTCATCGGTTTCTCCCTTGGTGCACCCGCCACGTTGTGCTTCTCTTGTCTAAATCTTGCAAACAACTAAACATTCCTATCCTGTAGGTTCCTGTTGGTGGTAAACCGACTTCTAGGATTGGCCATTGTCCTGGTATTTTGGGTATTAGATCGTTTTCCCACAGGTAATTAGGCCTGTCTACTTAAAAAGTACTGTTGAATCTGAGCGCCCCAATTTCCTTAAGATCTTGACTCAAAAGTCACTTCCTTGGTGAGTCCTTCCCTGACCCTGCCATTTAAAATTGAAACGCCTCATAACTGTTGCACTGTTCGGTACACCTGAAACTAATCATAAAAAATAATAAAAATTAAATAATAATAATGATGATAATAAAATTGAAACGCCTCCCAGCCAGTCCCCAGTCCCCAGCCCCTTCTTTTTACTTTTTCTCTCCATAGCCATTAACTCCAACTACCATTCTCTGTGCTACACTTACTTGTTTACAGTCTGTCTCTCCTTTTCCAGAATGTCAGCTCCATGAAAGCAGGGGGTGTGTGCCTGCTTGGGTTACTGTTATATCCTCAGCACCTAGGACAGCGGCTGGCTCACAGTAGATAACTAATACTGAATGAATGAATGGATAAATCAGCTCTGTCTATCTCTATGTAACTGTATATCTCTATTCTGTCTGTATCTGCTTGTCTCCATCCATGCATTCATGCATCCATGCATGCATCCGTCTGCTCATCCATTTATCCATCCATGCATCTATCCATCCACTCACTCATCCATCCATCCATCCACCCACTCATCCATCAGTCCATTCACCCATCCACCCATCCACGCATTCTCCCTCCCTCCGTCCCTCCCTCCCTCTGTCTCTCCCTCTTTCCTTTCCTCCTTTCCTTCCATCTGTCCACTCAATCATCCATCCATCCATCCATCCATCCATCCATCCATCCATCAATCTAGTGAGCCTGCCTGGTTAACACACTAGCATGGCTTAAACAATGAACCTAAGAACTGATGACTTGGAGCAGAACAATTAAATCAGTGTCTATGGCCTTGCAGGCTCCTGGTTCTTGCTGAGTGTCTGCCTTTAAGATGAGGGAAGTCTGTGGTGAACATAAAGGCAATTCTTCAGCTAGACAAAGCTCAGGTCCTGCTACATCTGAGAGGTGTCATCCGGGAGCACAAACTCTTTCATGCTTGAAGCTTTAAAAAAACGGAAAGTGCAAACATTAGAGAATTTCTCCTTTGAATCTGAGATGCTTTGGAGCTGGGG
>NW_017731396.1:5945487-5946579 GCF_001890085.2 Hipposideros armiger | reverse complement strand
TTATAACTTTTACATATTATACCAAAATCTACTATGATAAAAGCGTCGTACAGTCTGTGTAATAAACACAGCCTTTGTCCAAGAAGCAGAATACACTGGACTCTCTGTGTTAATGATCTGGGACAGATAAGTTGAGGTGAGTTGTCTTGGGTGACCCAAGCCTCGGGCATGTTCCCTGTTGAGGGGACTCAGAGGACACTGGGGAGCTAAACATGAGGTGTCCAAAGCCAGGAGGGGAAGCCACGTTAGACTTTATCACATCAAGGTTTAGAAGGGGGGAAAAAAAAAAAGGTCACACCTAGCCCTGTATGTGAATTGTCGCTGGGAAACTCCCTGAGATGTGCTTTGCCTCCTGTTTTAAACGGATTGAACCACCAACAATGGGTCTCTTATTCTTGTCAGGATACCATGATTAAAAGCCAAGTGAAAGTCCTTCATCCATTTCAATTAAAACAGCAAATGTTTTCTGAATACAAACAGTTATATCATATGCCAAAGCATAAGGAAATCATCCTTTAGAGAAGCAGGGAAAGGATACCTATTATTACATTCAATTTCTTTCAGGCAGTAATTTTCTTGGAATGTTGCTGAAGTTTAAATACAAATCAAAGATGATAGAACCACCAGCTAAGCCATCTGCAATCAAATGCTTTTTTTTTCATCAGAAACATCATTTGGTAAAATTCAACACCCATTCATGATTAAAAAATAAAAGCTAATCCACTTCACAAACCAGGACTAGAAGGGAACTTCTTAACCAGATCATATATTTAGAAGAAGAAGGAAAAAAAAAACAAACCCTGAGAGCATCCCCCATAAATAAGTTTTTTTAAAAAAACGACTCTTATGTGGTATTGGAGGTCCTAGCAGTAAGTCAAACTGTACATCAAGCAAAAGAAATCAAACAAGAGACAAGAAAAAGAAGAAACCATTATTATCGCAAATGACATGCCTGTCTATATAGGAAACCAAAAAGAATCTTCATACATATTAGTAGGAATAATAGAAACATTTAGCTAAGGGGCTTCTATAAAGTAATATAAGCAAGTCAACTACATCTCTATACTTCAACAAACAAAACCACCTTAAAAA
>NW_017731396.1:5941194-5943012 GCF_001890085.2 Hipposideros armiger | reverse complement strand
GACATCCTCCACAACTAGACTGAAGAACAAAAGGACAGCAACTTGTCTGTTCCCCTGCCCCAATTCCCCAATGCTGTTCCCCTCCCCCTATTCTCCAATAAAATCTTAAAAAGAAAATGAGCAAAAAACATGAGCAAGCATTACACACACACACACACACGAAAGGCATAAAAAGACTTTAATGCAAGATGCTCTTAGTAATCAAGGAAATGCAAAATAAGGCCCCAGTGAGATGCCATCTTAAAACCACTAGGATTGGCAACATTAAGAGTTTGATAACACCAGAGGGCATCTAGGATGGGGATCCACTGACATGAGAACCACCACTTTGAAAAGCCAGTTGGCACCAAGTAGCCTTTTTTATTGTTCGGGATTATTTTCTGCCCCTCCCTGGGCGGACATGATACTCTCTGCCCTGTGGAGCCCAGCTTGGCTGCGTGACTTGCTCGAAAGGTTAGACTCTAACCAACTGCATCTGAGCAAAGTGTGTCCCTTTGTCACACTTTGTTCCAAGTAGAAGCTGCTCTCTCCACTAAACCCCAGGGGGAAATGACATGGACAGAGCCACAGCCAGCCTGCAAGGGGCATATGACAGCAGGAAATGCACCTCAGTTATTTCGTGGTTATCCATTAAGATTTGGGGGGTCGTTTGTTATTTCTGCATAACTTAGCATAGCCTTACTGATATGGATACTAGCTCATATGCCCTAAGATCCAGCAATTCCACTCTAAAAAAGTTTCCACAGAGGCCTCCTTACACGGTAAACATATAAAAGGACATTCATAACAATGTTCATAATGGTAAAAAAAAACCCCTGGAAACAACCCACATGTCCTTTGCTTGAAAATGGATTGATAAATTATGGTATATTTGCAAAAGTATACAGCAGTTAAAAATGAATGCATGCTAGCTACACACAGCAATATGAATGAGTCTTATAAATATAATTTTGAGTCATTAAAGCAAGCCTCACACAATATACTGTTTTCAGAAAACTAAAAAAAAAAANCTGCCCTCCAGCCGCCCAAGCCGGGTGCCAGGGCCTTGTGCCCCAGCCCAGATCAGTCTCACACCTGGAGGAACCCCCAGTCTATTTCATTCATTTTCCTCACGGTAGTCAGGGAGATCTTTCTGAAATGCAAATCTGACCAGATCTCTTCCCTGACCCCCCAGTGAGTGTCCACAGTTTAAAACCGACCGTCTTCACTTCGCTTGTACACCTGGATATCTGGTCCCTGCTGACCCTGCATTGTCCTTCATCACCCCTCCACCACAGCCCCCACCTCTCCCTCCCATCTGCCTGGGCTCTTTGCTCCTTCTGCAAAACACACAGCCTGAGTAGGTATCTCCTGCTCATCCTCAGGAAGCCCCCCACTTCCAGAGTTCACTCCCCACGAGCACACAGGCTCTGTAAGACACAAACAGCTGTCCCTTCACCCACCCGAAAGTTCCAGGAGGGCAGCACTCTCGCCTCCTACTGCACAGGCCATCCCTGGCACACAGTAGGTCCTGGTGACATTGTGTCTCTTATCAGCTTGTACTTGTCCCTGGACTCAAAGCCCTCCGGTGGAAGGTGAGTCCTCGCGTGGTGCCTGGGGCAGAGCACCCGGTTCAATGAAGGGGTCTTTTGTATTATATTTCACAGTCAGTCCCTTCCGTGGGTTTGTCAGAATCAGCTTCTTCAGTGAATTTGTAAAAGACGTGTTAGAAAGGCTTCATTGACAAGTAATTTGAAATATAGCTATCGGAATCAAGATTGGTGTAAAAACAGCAGTTATTTTTATGTGACTAATAAGTCAGTTGCTGGGATCCCAAAC
>NW_017731396.1:5935758-5936725 GCF_001890085.2 Hipposideros armiger | reverse complement strand
AATTCAATTGGAAAATGGGCAAAAGACATGAAGGAACATTTCACTGAAGAAGATATACAGATGGAAAATAGGCCCATGAAAAGATGTCCGTGGGAAAGGGAAATTAACCAGTAGAGAAAGGCAAATTAAGACACAAGGAGCTGCCACCATATACCTATTAGAACACATGAAATAAGAAACCATGGCAACACAAAATCTTGGCAAGGGTGAGGCAAAACTGATCTCTCCTACACTCCTCCTGGGCACGAATCCCTCTTATCATAGCCTGTATCTGTGGTTCTGTTCTCCAGGAAAACAAAACAAAGCCAAAAAAACAAACAAACAAACAAAAACAACAACACCAGGCTGCCCCCATCTATAAACTTTTTGGAAAGAATATTAATAGGTTTCATTTAGTGAGTGCTGACTCTTGCCAGGCACTTGAGGGAGACATGCCAAAGTCCACACGGAAATAGTATCTTGTTCAAGAAGGGAATATTAATACATTGTTGAAGTTTCTCATTGAATCCAGGTTGCTGTTGCAATAATCCACGTGCTAAGCCCACCTCTGTCTCCCTCTGAGCTCGCTATGCCTCCTCCTGTTTCGGGTCTGGCTCAGGGTAGAGGATCAGTGCTCCGTGTGGCAAATGTTATTTTCTGATTGCTCTTTGCCAGCGTCCTGTCTGCGCAACTGACTGGCCGTGTGTGCGCGCGTGCGCATGAATCCAAGACTGCAGCCTACTTAAATTGTCATTTTTTTAGAATCCTTGGATTACGTCCTGCTGCTATCGCCGGCTTCCTCCCCCTCAGCACTATTGACACTTGGGGCTGCATAACTCTTGCGTTGTAGGGCTGGCCTGGGCATCGTAGGGTGTTTAGCAGCATCACTGACCACTCACTGGATGCCAGTAGCAACTCCCTCCCCAACCCCAGCTTGTGAAGCCCAAGCTGTTTCCAGATGTTGTCAAATGTCCCCTTGGGGGCCAGA
>NW_017731396.1:5925619-5933135 GCF_001890085.2 Hipposideros armiger | reverse complement strand
TATAAGAAGTATGAAAATGCGTGGCCCTGGAGAACAACAAATGTCGTGATTTCCAATTATTGCCACTAATTGAAAAAATGGTTTGTAAATATTATATGCTTGACTCAGTGGTTCATGGCTTATTACTTTAAGGTGCTACAAATCTACATTTTCTTTTCTAGTCAAAGGACCAAGACCTAAGCTAATGGCATGTGTCTAGTTAACAAACTTGCACGAGATCACAGATGACCACACCTACCCTGTATGGTTAATTCTTGGCCTTGTTTACAGTCCGCTTCACACTTGGTGCATCCCGCCCCTAGGCAGTGGAACCCCGAGACGCACTCGCACTCGGCATTGCTGGTACGGGAGCACGCCTTCTTAGTCCTGAAAACACCTGCACACATTACATTACATGACATTACATTACATATTACATTACACTTGACCTCCAAATCCAAGAGGCAAATTTATGTTGTGCAGTAGAAACCATACTCACTCTACTCATGATGATCCCAGTGACCTGAGAGTATAAAGTTTACTTGGAAAAAACCCCAGTAGAAGACATTTTTACATTTTGCTAATGAAAATTGTCTCTCTTGTCAAATGAATGTTTCCTCTAATATTTGAAAAAGCTCAATCCACAAATAATTGCTACTACACTCGGTTATTTTATTGGACTCGCCTATTAACAGGGGAACCAGCATCTCTGACACTTAAGACTTTTCAGTAGAGATCAGTACAGTAGGGAATAAAAGCTTGTCTTCCCATTATGTATCCAGGGGGAGAACACACCGTTTAAACCCTACCTTCACACTGCCTGCATATGTCACAGGCCTCTTGTCCACTGGTGCTGGAGAAACTATTTGAAGGGCAGGAAATGCAGATCTGATCCTTGCTTTTCCCACAGAAAGTACCTGAAAAGGGAAGGTCACAGCTGTACATGTTTGACAATGGACTACTGTCACCTGCAGCGTTGTGAGGTTTACAAGAAAACTAGACTGTGGAACAATAATTAGTCTTCTAGGTGCCACAAGAATAGACCTTATTTTGTTGATTGACTTCTTAAAATTATACACTTGCAAGATTGCCCTCAGCCTAATCACAGAATGAAGAATAATGAAATCTAGCTATTGCAACAAATAAATTCCACAGAAAGAAAATGGTTTTCTTTATCTATTGAATAGAACAGAATGCTTTCTCTTGATTTCTCCAGCAGATCAATATGATGGGATTCAGGGAGAGATCAATGTTACACTAGAGCTTAAAAGCGTCTGTCTTTGCCCACTCCATTCCCCTTCTACCTCCTGCCTATACCTGCTGTAGACCCAGTCTGAGCTCAGCCCCTTACACACAAAGCTAGTATTTGCTGAGGTCTTGCCCTGTGCCATGCATGCACTGTTGTAAGCCCATCTCCTGGTCCTCCCAGCAATTGTATGAAGTAGGTTCTCTTTCCATCCCCAGATTACAAAGCTGGGGCACAAGAGATTCAGTGACATGGCCATGTTCACATGGCTAAGCTGCAGCATGCAAGACATATTTGTAAATGAATGAATAAAAGGTCATTAAAACAGAGCCTGTTGGCTCTGACTACCAGATTAATTGAACCATGTTTTCAACAGAACAGATCAAACACACATGTTGCTTTGGTTCTTACCTGCTGGGCAGTTACGACAGAGATCCCTTGTTGATCTTGTCCCCTCCAGTCTCATGACCAACAGCATAATGACCACCACATTGTAATAATAGCCAACTCCCATGATGAAATCTCGCATGAACAGGATACTAGCAAAGCAGATCCCGAAAGAATTTGAATCAAAGTTGCTGTTTCACAGATACCACTCTGCAAAAAGTAAACATTTCCAAGAATGCCGTGGTTTCTCCTTTCAGACTTACTTATATTTTAGCTATTTCCTGTACAATGCCACAAGACTCTAACTCAGGGTTTTTCAAGAACAATTAATGAAGGAGAATTATGGGACAGGTAGTAACTTCTATGTTAAGACAAGCATGACTAAACACACAGCTTGTGCATGTTTGCCAAAAGCTAAGGGTTCACTTTTCAACACGTTTTGCTGAAATGCAGAAAAAACAATAGCAAGAATTTTGGGGACTTTCATGGCTACTTAGCATTAGCATCCAGGTTCCAACCATGCCAGTGGCTCGCTGCTTCAGAAATACAGTCCTTCAAAAGAATGTGTCCGTGGCATCTAACAGCTCAGTTCAATGAGAAGGTCTCTAATTACTGCTATTTGTCTCAACAGCATGTGGAAATTTCAACACCTCATTGCTAAAATGTTGAAATGCCTCTTTGCTCAATTCATCATCCCATTTTTCTTAATAGATGCATATTTGCCCATTTTGAGATTGGAAGCTCATATAGTAACAAAACTAAGAAATAATAAAAAAAATCTCTTCAGGCCAGGTGCTTAATCTTTTTTTTTTTTTTAAATAGGCTCTGGAAGAGATGGTATTAGAAATTAGAAGGGGAAAAATCTAGAAAAGTACAAAGAACACAAAGCTTCTATCCTCACCCCATCTCGGGTCCCAAATGGACAAACCTTGAGATCTTAGTGCTGGTGAAAAACTTTCCACTTGGTCGTCAAGCCTGGAACGTCTGCAGTGAGAGTAGTTTGCAGGTTAGAAACACAGGCAGGAGCTTCAGTGACTCAGCGGGGGGTGTGGCCTTGTGGGAAATCCCCAGCTCAATGTGCCAGGGTAGCTCATTTGCTATCTGCTGACCCCAAAATCCCCCTTAATAATGGCACTGCAAACCATTCTTGGAAGCATCTCGCTGCTGTTAGGACATTCCTCAGATAGTTTTGGGGAAAGGATGTTGTCATTTTCTGTAGTTCTTAAAATACTTGAGATTTGACGGATGAAGACATTCAACATAAGGACCAGCCCTTGGGCCATACACTGCCCTCTATCTCTGTAATGGTGACGCTGCAGCTACAATTTGCTAGTCCAGCTGATGCACCAGGCATCAGATAAGCACTTTAATGAACACTATCTTCAAAAGAACCCAAGGAATCAATATGACTAGTTTTATCGTTGGGACACCATTATGCAAATGAGAACATCGAGGCTATGTGTCTAGCCCAGATAATCGGCAGGATGGAGAGTGGGGATTAGAACCCAGGATGACCTGACTCCTTTATACTGTGCGCCTTGCTGTGTGGGGGAGGTTGGGGAGGAAATGGAGAAACAGAGGGAAAGGGAGACATTGGTAAATTTGGTTACAGGTTACATTGGTAAAATTGAGATCTATGAAGGCATTTTAGAAAAGCATTATTTTGACAACAAAAAAAACTTTTTTAGAAAAAAGAAGAGGACAAGGAGGGTGCTTCAGAGAAACTTGGCGAGCCTGTCCAGCATGGAGTGTCCTCAGGAAGGCAGCCAGAGAAACTAAGAGCAAGTGTGGTTTTTGACTAAACCAGATGGGTTTTCCATTAGGATTTAAACAGAAAAGACCTTTATTTTCCCACAGGAGACATGGAGGCTTGGTCTTGAATGGGGGGATGAAGGAAGAGGAGGAGAGGGCTCACATGTATTAAACATTTGCTCTGTGCTAAGCACTTTACATGACTCTGTCCTGCCACTGTTCTTCTTAGAAATTTTCAGTGGCTCCCTTTCGTCCACAAGAGAAAACCTGGACCCTTACAGTCCAGCAGTCAAGGACCTCCTGGGTCTAATCTGAAGTGGCCTTTTCTGAAAAGTAAGATATAGTTCACATAGCTAAAAGTCACCCTTTTAAAGTATACATTGCAGTGGATTTGGGTATATTCGCTATGGTGTACAACCATCACCAGTATATAATTCCAGAACATTCTCTTTGGTCCAAGGAGAAACTCCATATCCATTAGCAGTCACTTCCCAGTCCCCCTCCCCTTAGGCTCCGACAACCACTAATCTGCTTTCTGTCTCTATAGATTATCCTATTCTGGACATTCCATATAAATGGAATCACACAATATTTGGTCATTTGTATCAGGTTTATTTTTCTTAGCATCATGTTTTCAAAATACATCCATGTCGTAGAATATATCAGTGCTTCATTCCTTTTTATGGCTGAATAACCTTCCGTCGCATGGATGGACCGCATTTTGTTCATGCACTCAACAGTTGATGGTCATTTGAGCTGTTTCTGCTTTCTGACTGTTATGAATACAAGTTTGAGTACAAGTTTTTGGATGGACATGTCTTCAGTTCTCTTGGGTGTAAACCTAGAAGTGGAATTGCTGCATTGTGTGGGAATTGTTTCATTTTTTCGAGGAACGGTCATACTGTTTTCCACAGCAGCTGCACCATTTTGCATTCCCACCAGCAGTGTATAAGGGTTCCAGTTTCTCCACGTCCTTGCTACTGCTTGTAGTTTTTCTGTTTGTTTTTAATTAAAAGTGTTTTTTATTATAACCATCCTAGTAGGTGTGAGGTGGTATCCAACTATGGTTCTCATTTGCTGCCCTTATTCCAATCTTACCACCCTTTCCCCCATGTAATGGGAGCAGTCGTGTATATAGCACATGGTTAAGACCCCAAGCTTTGCTGTCAGTCTGACCTGGATGGAATCTAGGCTCCTCATGACCCTGATGGTCACATGACCTTGGGCAAATTTCTTAACCTCCCTAAGTCTCAATTTTCCCAACCATACCTTACAGATACGGTAACATTGTACCTCATCCTCATTTAGTGAAGAGTAAGTGAAACAATGAACATGGCATACTTAGCTCAATGCCTGGCACGTAGTTCTCAAGCATATAATCATTATTAATATGAGATTTATTGTTTTGAAACCTTCCTTTCCTAGCCTTTCACCCTGATCACCAGCAAAACAACCCAGGACAAGTAGCAACAGAGGAGAAAAATGTGTGGGCTGTCTACAGAATTTATTCCCCAATTCTGAGAGTCATTTGCCCCGAGGTAATTGTGGGGTCCCCTCCACTGACTTCAGTGGAGTCGGCTGAATGTAGGATTACACTGCTGACCACCTCCAACCGCTTTCACAGTCGCCATCTAACACAGTGGCCTCCTCCAGCATGACATTCAGGGTATATTTTCAATGCACTAAATGCCATGACTCATTGACGTTTTAGAGATTCTGTGGGCAGAGATATTACCTCCCCTGAAAATGACGTATGCAGTTTCCCAGCACAGTAATTAGCTAACTTTTTCAAGCTGAGCCAGTGACATAAAAGTCTTTATGGAGCTCAAAGGTGCCCAAGATTAGTTTTACCAGCCTGCAGTTCAACAAAATCAAGCATGTCAGAATTAGTCCCCTGAAGGTCATGATAGCTTATGCCGGTGTTTAAAGACTTTTATTAATGTTCATGTCACCACATCCTTGTTTAAGAAAGTCATCATAGGAAAAGCTAAGGCAAATTCTAGAGTTAACCAGGTGTACATATTATCAAAGTGGGCAAAGATGTACTCTTTCAGTACAAGTTTCATTTGCTTTAAAATATATATCAGGTTGCTTTATTCATTTGCGTGTTCTAATCTTTCAAATGCAACCAAAAAGTTCATCTCTTCCATGAAGCTTTCCAATCAAATCAGAGATGGCCCCAAGCAAACATCAACACTTCAGCAGTTCTCGCAATATGTTTCATCACTTTCTAAACAAGGAATAGATTTTGTTTTATTTTTATTGACTACTGGTCTATTGAATATCTCAAGTGAGTCCGAGTATGCTTTGAGGCTAAAGAGTATGAAGGCTCAACTACTTTGAACAAGATAGAGGCAACGTTTAGAAAGAGAAGAAAAAACATCCCTCCAAAATAAGCTTTCTATAAAATAGGCTCCTGTCACCCCAGGACACATCTTAGAGGCAATCTTATCCATGGAATATGCACTATTTATACTTTTTATTTCCCCAAAGATCGATTCTTTCAAGACTCAGTGTCCCAATCCCTACTTCAAGCATCCATCCAGTCCAGACAGTCTTCACTGTTAGAGATCTATGATGCCTGTGATGCTGATGGGACTTCTGAGGCAGGGAAAGGAATACATTACAAAGGAATTGGAAGGAGCTTGCTCAAGAGTGTGAGCTCTGAGCAACAGGGACGCCAGTTTGATTCCCACATGGGCCAGTGAGCTGCACCCGAGCTGAGCTGCTACTGAGCTGCCAACAGGTGTCAGGATGGCTCAGCTGGTGAGAGCACGTGCTCCTAACAAGACTGCATGTTCGATGGTGGGCTACGCCTGCCTGCAACTAAGCCTGAACTCGGCACCTTGAGCTGAGCTGCTGCCCGGGTGGCTCAAGGGATAGAGCGTGCACTCTTAACAACAAGGCTGCTGGTTCTACTCCCGCATGGGATGGTGGCTACTCCCACCTGCAACTAATTGAACACAGCACCTTGAGCTGAGTGGCACAACTGGACTTGGAGGTGAGCTTGCTGCGCCCTCCACAACTAAGATCGAAGGACAACAACTTGGCTGTTCTCCTCCCCCCAATTCCCCAACACTGTTCCCCTCCCCCAATTCTGCAATAAAAAATCTAAGAAAACAAAAAAAACCACAAAGGAATTAGAAAAAAGAAAGTGGAAAATGAGAAAAGAGGAAGGGGAGTGGGGAGAAGGAAGCGTATTATTGTAAGGAAAGGTGGGATGTTAGCAGTCATCAAATGCACTTTTCCTCCCCTGTTCACTTTCTCTATGTGATGTCCACTTATGGGTTAGTGACTCATAAATATTCACTTCCAACTCAGACCACCTCTGACGCTACACATCCAGGGCAAAAGTGCAAATGGAGGCTCATGTGTGTGCCACATGTCCAAATATTCAGATGTTACACATCAAGTTAAGTACACTGGTAAATAAAATATGTTCTGTCCAGGGCAGGACCCCACAAATTTCACACACACACACACACACACACACACACACACACACACACACACGTAACAAACAGGAGCCTCTGTGACTGGGAATCTGGCACAGAGGGTGGAGATGCTGGCACAGAGGACGCATACTCTATCATCAGCTCCATTGCCCTCGGAGCTAACACTGTCAGCCGACAAGTAAACACCACAGTTCTTGTTCTGTGTCCAGGTAGTAGCGTTTCTGGGCTGCGCTCCAGCCAGGTTAGCAGCACCGCCTCAGAGAGCAGGGGGAATATGGGCCACAGAAGTACCGGGGCAGGGAAAAGGCACAGTCATCTGTCAAATCCTTCTCAGGTATCTAGGACTGAATAGATTCCTGCGTCGTCTATTACTATGCAAGAATGCTGTGGAAAGTACAGTTTCCCAGAAGCCCCAAGAGTCCATCTGCTTGATCCTACTTATGTCCCTGTTTGTGGTTCTGGAAGTCCTTGTGAATTAGCCTGGAATTGACTCCAGCTGCTCAGGAAGTGTGAGGAAGCCTTTGCAATATGAGAGTTCCTAATACTCTGACGCATATACGTAGTAAGTAACATCGGAACCGTAATACAGGTCCTTTACTGGAATCCACTAGAACAGCAGTTCTCAACCTTCCTAATGCCGCGACCCCTTAATACAGTCCCTCATGTTGTGGTGACCCCCAACCATAAAATTATTTTC
>NW_017731396.1:5910657-5916367 GCF_001890085.2 Hipposideros armiger | reverse complement strand
ATATATATATATTGATATAATCACCAGAAGAAATAAAGAGTTGAAAATCAGCCTCTGGAGAGCAGGGCTGTAGGGTATGAAAGACAGAGTCAGATAGCTGCTGTTTTTCATCATGAGCCTTTTCAGGCTGTATCAGTGAGCTATTGCTGTGTAACAAAATCTGAGTACTACCCATTACCATTTGGCTGTAGTGATCTGCTTCTGGTATAGGGACAGTTTGGCTGGGACAGCTGTTCCACATATGTTCATTTTGAAACCCAGGTTGAGAGGGTGGCAGCACCTTCCCTGGGGGAAACCTCTTCCTATGGCATTGCAAAAGTACAAGAGAGCAAACCTAATCATTAGGTCAGTGCTTTTCAAGGCTTTGATCAGCTCATGTATGTTAACATTCCATTAGCCAAGACAAGGACAAACCCAAAGTCAAAGGGCGGGTACCCTCCACCCCAGCAGATGAAAAGAGGAAAGAGTGAATATTTCTGAAGAATAATCTAATCTACCATGAGTAACTGGTTTTTAACACTGTGTGCATGTATTCATTTGATAAAAATTAATGCTGACTTAGGTCCATTTCAGATCTTGATGGTGCAGATGTCTCAGGAGTGGTTAACTCAGGTTCATTCTCTCTCACTGCTGAACCATCTGTCTTGCTAGTTTTGTTCTGTCGTGGTGATCTCATGCTGCAGCGTGAGCATCATTTTCTCCTTACAAGTCTATCATGGGAACTAGAGCAAAACAGCCTGTCTTCTCTTGGTTTTCCTTCCATCTCCCTAAACCCCTCCTTAGTTCCTAAAGCATGCATCTATCTGACCACTTGCCTCCTCTCCCTCTCTGTCTCTAGTTCCCATTCTCCTTCAAAGCTAAAAGGGGAGGCTTTTGCCTCCTTCCTTTGCAAATAGCCAAAGGTGAAGAAGTCATTCCAGAACGCCCAAAACGTTTTCTTCTGAAAATGTGAAATGATTCCAGACACTTAAGATTTTTGCATGAGTGGTGTTGCATAAATTAATTTAGTTTTAAAAATTAAATAAAGACCACTCTCATCACCATTGTAAGGCTCACATGAG
Source organism: Hipposideros armiger (assembly GCF_001890085.2). Lineage (NCBI taxonomy): Eukaryota > Metazoa > Chordata > Mammalia > Chiroptera > Hipposideridae > Hipposideros > Hipposideros armiger. Next base: position 5,915,306 of record NW_017731396.1, on the reverse strand, counting down.
ATCTATTAAAGGGCTTTGTAAGCCAACAAAGAAAAATGAGGTTACTTTTTGAAAACAAACATGTTTTGAATATCTAAATTGAAACTTTAAAAATACTGACATACTTAAAATACTGTTTGATCTCATATATTACTGGTGAGCGTGCTAAGTGATTCAACTTGTATGGAGTTGCTCAGGTATATTTCCCACTTCTGGCAATTTACCCTGCAGTTACCCTGCACAAGTAGGACATATGTATAAGGTCATTCAGTGCAGTGCTGTCTGCAGAGGAAACGATTGGAAATAACCTAAGTGTTATCAGCAGGGCACCAAGAAATAAATCATCCAACATGTCAACAATGGCACACTAGGGGTGGGGGGACGGGGGTGGNTTCGAGTCCTGGCCTGAGCTGAGCAGCCGCTGAGCTGCCAACAGGTGGCAGGATGGCTCAGCTAAAAAAAAAAAATTTTATTGGGGAACAGTGTGCTTTTCCAGGACCCATCATCTCCAAGTCAAGTAATTATTTCAATCTAATTGTGGAGGGCACAACTCAGTGGCCCATGTGGGGATCAAACCAGCAACCTTGGTGTTATGAGCACTGCGCTCTAACCAACTGAGCTACACCGGCAGCCCCTACTTTTTTGTTGTTGTGGTTTTTGTTTTTTTGTTAGGGTGAGGGTTAGGGTTAGGGACAGGGTTAGTATTAGGGTTAGGGTTAATGATAGGGTTAGGGACAGGTTTAGGGTTAGGATTAGGGTTAGGGACAGGGTTAGGGGTTAGGGTTAGGGTTAGGGACTGGGTAAGTGTTAGGGTTAGGGCTAAGAACAGGGTTAGGGTTAGGGTTAGGGACAGGGTTAAAGTTAGTGTTAGGGTTAGAGTTAGGGAACGGGTTAGGATTTGGGTTAGGGTTAGAGTTATGACAGGGTTAGGGTTAGGGTTTGGGTTAGGGTTAGGGTTAGGGTTAGTGTTATGGTTAGGGACACTGTTAGGGTTAGGGACACTGTTAGGGTTAGGGTTAGGGTTAGGCACAGGTTTAGGGTTAGAGTTAGTGTTAGGGACAGGATTAGGGTTAGGGTTTAATGTTAGGTTAAGGGTTAGGTTTAGGTTCCAGCCCCTACTTTTTAAGCGTGTTATAATTTATAATTTATGGGCCATTACCACCCATTCAAAATTTTCTAGGCCATCAGAGAACATTCAGACACCTGCAATAATTAAACTCAGTCATCTTTGATATTTTCCAAACTTTGTCACATGCACACAATAATGTTTTTGTTATTTTGAAGATTTTTCTGTTGAAGCAGGAGAACAGAACACATTTAACACTTCTTGACATGATTTGCCATTTTTTTAATATTTAGACGTATAGCTAAGTATTTCTACACCTGCTCCAGGTCCCACACATGTCAGTGAAAGTGTTGAGAGAAACATAGTAGGCATTCAAGAAACCTTTATTGAATGAATGAATGAATGAATGAATGAATGAATTTAACTCCAGTCTCATAGTCTGCCTAACTCTTCACAGCCTAAGGTTTTATTTCTCTCTCTCTTTTCCTTGGGAAATTATCTGGCGTGTGTACCCCAACCTATGCTGTACAGTCCTCTCTCCTGTCCAGTCTCACATAAAATGATTTTCTGCTACTGGCTGACATTTACGGAGGGCTTACTACCCACAAGGCACTGTTCTAGGTGTTTACATAGTTTCCTCAGGTGTACCGTACAACAGCCTTCATCCCTTTTTTACAGAGGAGGAGGACACTAGGGCACAACAGAGAAGCTTAGTGGCATGCCCAGTGTCACCTGACTGGTAAGGAACAGAGAAAGGGCTCAACCTTTGCTGTCTGGCTCTGGAGCGTACACTCTTACCAAGGACTCTTAACTTTTCTGTGCCCAGGACCATTTCATCTCTGGACCCCATGCCTGTAGATTCCCCCACAGAATAATGTTCTTCAGTTTTAAAAATATAATACAAAGGATTACAAAGATAACCAATTGTATTGAAGTATACTTACCAAACATTTTTAAAAACCAACTTGTGATGTGGTAATATGGGGACTTCTTCATTAACGTCTCCATGTCATAATTTCCAATGAACTTGAGTGTAAATGGTATTTTAAGATATCTGCAAGAACTGTAATGTGACAGAAGTGACTTCTACTGGCACACCATCACGGGTCTTTGGCTATGCTTTGTGAAGTATTAAATTCAAAATAGAAGAAAGTGAATTTCCATTAGAGTTTAGTGAAAATAAAAGATGTAACTGTCCCCATCCAAGTTCACAGATGCCTGAATTTTATCTGTGCCCCTTGAGCATCTGTGGACCTCAGAATCACAGCCCCTGTACCAAGTCTCTCTGCTAACTTGCATGCTAAGGCAAGTGTCTTGTTTTGAGACAGACACTCAATCCTTAATTAGTTTTAGCTCTGGGAACTTGCTCTTAGTCCAAGAAGAGTCATTTCCACTTTATTTCTTCTTTCAAATTCTTATATTGGATTCCGTTCGCTGTACCTTAAGACAAAAACTCTACCTATACAATTTCTGTCCTCAGCATCTTCACCAAGATGGCACATTTTTATGGTTTATCACATTCTAAGTTCCTCTCCCATGGGCCCTTCAGTCACAACAGCTTGTGACTGTTGATAAATGTTGTCTAATACTTAATAAAGGCTAATACTTATGGGTTGCTCCCTGCATGGCAAATGTTGTGTTCAGCACATTATTTTATTTAGCCTTATCAAATCTACCGGTAAGAACTATCATTCCTCTTCCAATGTTAAAGAAACAGGAGCTCAGTGGGGTCAAGTAACTGAGCCAAGTATTAATGGCAGCATTTGAGAATTTACTATAGGACAATGTTCTAGCTTTATCTCTATTAACTCCTTTAATCCTCACACAACCCGTTGAAGTTATCCCTGTTGTACAGACAGGGAACCCGAGGCATGAGGAATAAGGAATTTATTCAGAGTCACCTCGCCAGCATGGGGTGGAGCCAGGCTTAAACCCACACTCAGAGGGCATGGACTCCTTCCCACCACACCATGCTGCCACATTTAAGGAACGGAGAAGTCATAGATGGAGCCCAGTCTCCTCATTCCAAGGCTACCTTAACATCAGGCCAAGAGTTATGACTAACTCAGGAGCTACTCGTGATGGACATACTCATTCCTGTGAATGAATAAAAAGATGTATTGACTCAGCAGCCGAGACTGTCAAGTCAGTGGTTTGAGAGCTGAATCAGCAACCACAATGGAGCTCATCTACGTGAATGATTGCCAGCTCAGTCCATTTCAACTTCAACAAATGTTATGACGAGTGGAGTCGATAGCCCATACTAGCCACTTTTTAGAGGGAGCCAGACTAACTAAAAAAAAAAAAAATGGTAACTAAAAACTACTAAGTAAACAAGTGTCCTGTATTTTTTAATTCTGTTGGAGAGAGATAGCTGTCACATGCCACTAAGGGGGAAAATATTCTTCGGGCTGCAAGTGACAACTGTGATCAAAGCAGTATCACTCCAACAGCAACACTACCCTGAAGGCCAGGTTCAGCCTGCAGGACTTTGGCTCCCTATCCCTAGCATTCACCTTAGCCCATGGGAAGGAAAATGCTATTAAAATTATAAATATACAAATGTATCCAATTATTTCATACACTTAGCTTTTGTCAACTTACATTCAGGTATTTTTTCCCCCAAGTAAAACACGAGACAACATCAAGAGATGGATTGTGTTTCCTTCTGAACTTTTTTTTTTAAGGGATTTATTCTTTTTTTTTTTTTTTTAAACTTTAAGGTGGAACAGTGTATTTTTTTTCCAGGGCCCATGTCTCCAAGTCAAGTCGCTGTTCTCAGTTTAGTTGAGGAGGGCGCAGCTCAGCTCCAAGTCTAGTCGCTGTTTTCACTCTAGTTGTAAGGGGCACAGCCCACCATCCCATGTAGGAATTGAACCGGCAACCTTGTTGTTAAAAGCACGCGCTCTAGCCAACTGAGCCATCCAGCGACCCCTCCTTCTGAACTTTTTAGTAGTCATTAGTATCTACCAAATAATTCCACTCACATGTCAATCTATTTCTTCTTCCACCAAAATCTGCCTCCTCTTCTGCGTTTACACAACAATGGAAAATCACTGCATCAACCACTGGTTTTCATTAAGATTTCTTTCAGTTGAATGTCGCCACACTAAGTAAGAGTTCCGATGTACGTGTGTGTAAGTTGTGAACACTTGATACACGGCTACTGGATCTATCCCACTGAAGCAATTTCCGAGTTTCATTGTTCCTATCACTAAATTATTCTCTATCCCTTATTAATTCAATACATTCAATTCCATAGGCATTTACTGACGGTCTCATGCAAGTGGGGACATGCTCTGACCCGGTTACTTCTCCTGCCTTGCGTCCGGCTGCGTGCCCTCTCGCCTGACACCCTTGCTGTTCTTTAAGGTACCAAACGCACTCCTGCATCAGGGCCTTGCCTCTGCTGCTCTCTCATCTGAAACGCGCTTCCTCCTGCTTCTGTACGACTTGTTCCCTCATCTGATTCTGGTTTCTTCCTCAGAAAAAAAAGCTTTCCTTGCCCACTCTCTAAAAGAACTCCCCTGGGGCCGGCCGAGTGGCTCAGTTGGTTAAGAGCTCGCTCAAGAGTTTGAGCTCTGAGCAACAGCGGTTCGAGTCC
>NW_017731396.1:5906710-5910652 GCF_001890085.2 Hipposideros armiger | reverse complement strand
CTGAGCAACAGCGGTTCGAGTCCAGCCCGAGCTGAGCAGCCGCTGAGCTGCCAACAGGTAGCAGGATGGCTCAGCTTAAAAAATAAATAAATAAAATAAAACAAAATAAAATAAAAGAACTCCCCTCCCTGTTATTCTCCTCCCCCTCCTTTACCCTCCATCTTAGTCCATATTACCATTTGGCACATATAGTTTTTTGTGCGTTTGTTGTTGGTCTTCTCCCCACGAGAAGAGAAGCTCCATGAGAGGGGACACAGTTTTTCCCCTGCTGTATCCCTGGAGCTCAGAGCAGTGGCGGGCATGTGACAGGTACTCAGTAAATGCTTCTTGAGTGAGTTTTGCTGTCTTGTGAGGCATATATAGATAATGCCTTCACAGACTAGAGAGGAATGAAGACATTTACACAAGTAACTCAGATAAGGCCACACAGCCTTACAGATTCTATCATAGGACCAAGAGCTATGGGAATGTAGAAAAGTTTCCTGGAGGGACTGGCACGGCAATTGGGTTCTGCAGGATAGGTAATAAATACTTCATTGCAAAGCTGGTATGGAAGCAAAGGGCATTCCCGTTAGAGGGAACTGCAATTCCGAAACATGAAGGAGGCAAAGTACAGGGTGTGTTCAAGGAACAGAGAAAATGAGGAACAGGAAGAGGTAAGAATGCGAAAGATAAGGAAAGATGTTTGAAGCATGGGGGGAAGGATTTGAATGTCTGTCAGCATGCCTATTATTGATCTTAATCTCCTACACAGCAGTGCACTGCCCAAGTGAGCTGACCCACAGAACTATGCAGACACCCAAAAAGTCACCAAAGTGTCTGTTCTCATGCTGGGAGCAGCCTCAGTTTTACAGTCTGTAGGGTAAGTGGGCCTCACGGAAAGAAACAAGGTACAGTCAAAAGAACGAGGGCAGGGAGTCAGGAAAGCTCTGCCAGACCCACATGGGTGCTGCTGGGTGGCATATTGGTGACTTTGCCCATGGAGGGAAATGTTGGCCTGGCTCCTGGATCATGGTACGTTTCCGAGATTATAGGAATCTGAAAATATCACTGAAGCAGAATAAGAATTTTCAAAACCACAATAGCAAATAATGAGGAGGGACTCAACATTTCAATCCTTAGAGCTTGGTGTTTTTGCTAAGATCTCACTAGGTCCTCGCCAAGCGACCCGCAGGCATTACCATTCAGATCTTACAAATGACAAGTGTTTTTAAAGCTCGTGAAAACCAATTATTGTGACCCTCATCAGATCTTACTCAACTTCCAGAAACAGAATACCAATAACAGCAGATCATGGCAGTAAGTGTTTTCTGAGATGAGAACTAAAAATGGGTGCCTAAGCCATCCATGAAGGGACTGCAGCAGAGCCTGGGTTTAGATTCTTCAAAACCCCCAAGGCTCCCGGGGCGGGGACCGGGTTCAGTGTCGTCGCCCCCTTAGGCATCCTTGGGCTTCGTATACCAGAACCAGTTTGGGAAGAAGAGGTGGGAAGGGTCGACTTCTTGCCGCGACCCTCCCCAGAAGTTTGCGGGGTCGCCGAACTGGGGCGACACCAACGCAGCAGGGACCCCAGGGCAGCGGCGGCCCCAACATGACTGGCCGGGTCGTTCAGATCCTTTTCGTCGCCCCCAAGGAAGCGGCGCAGCGGGCGCTCGGGACACAGGCCACTGCCGGTTGCGGTGAACTTGACCCGAGCCAGCGACCGCAGGATCCCCAGCGGCGCTCAGGCCTCGGGGGACACGCCCCGCCCCCTCGCGACACGCCCCGCCCCCTCGCGACACGCCCCGCCTACTGCGACCCGGCTCGGCCAATCCCGGGCGCTGCCGGGGGCCGCGCGCCGGCCGCTGGAGCAGGCCTACGTCACTGCGGGTCGGGCAGCCCGCTTCCGGCGCCCTGCTGGTGGTGGGAGTTGTGCGAGGTGGCCCACGCTGGGGGGGGCGCATTTCACACGGGGTGGGAGCAGAGGCGAAGCTGTCCCCCGGGCCCCTCGCAGACCTCGGCGTCAGAATTTCCCGCTTGCGCCAGCGCTGCCTCAAATGTCAGGGCTCGCCCACTCTTCTCCCGTCTCGCCGGTCTAACCTTTAGGGGGCTCCGGAGGGGAAATTCGCTGTTTCTGCCCGACCTCCCCAGAACGTGCCCCGAACCCAGCCTCTAGTGGATGTTGAAAAATACATTTATCTAATGCCCCAAATGCCTTCCTTATGTCCAATAACTTCAATTTAGCACCACCAGCCCCCCTTTAACGAATAGGAAACAGGTGAAAATAATGTGAACAGCCCTGCTGTACATGAAATTTTCCATTCACCGTCTGGTGAAAGTTTGACGTGGGGAATACGATTAAAGTAGGAATAAAAAGGCTGAAATCATAGCATAAACGGTACTGTTCATAAATGTAAAGTATTAATCCATTACCATATACAAAGAAAGGAAGGAGCATCTTATAGGGTGAAGTTAGGATAATACTTAGCATTTATTGAGCACCTGCTATGTGCCAGGGATTCAAGCAGTGACCAAGATGAGAAGGTCCTATCATGGAATTCACAGGATTAAAAGGAGACAGACAATAAGTAAACAAAGGATAAGAAAACGCTGGAATACGTGCTATCAACGAAATAAAGGGATATGTTCATAGGAAATCAGTATGTTATTTAGTAAGATGAGATTGAAGATGTAAGTGACCCTTGAAAAAATAAACCTGGCAGCCATTTCTTTGTTATTTATAGCGATCGGGCTAATTCTAGGGAGAGCTGCTTTTGGAAACAGGATCAGAAAAGCCATGAGTGACTGTTGCTAATGTCAGGGAAGCAAAACTTCACCTCTATCTTCTCAGGGTCTCTGGCTGTGCCTGAGAATTAAATTGACCTGAAAAGATTAAGAGGAGAAAAGCAAACATGTTTATTTAACACAAGTATTATGTGACCTGGGAGCCTTCTTAAGGAAATGAAGACCCAAAGAAGTGGCAAAACTTACATGCTCATATACTGGTTTGAACAAAGAGTAGCAATTGTAACAAGTAACGAAAATAAAATGGGGAGACTAAAGGAAGATAAGAGTGCTTTTTAACCAGGTCTCTTTGTACAAAGTCTGCCAGGTCCGACTCTTTCCTCCTGGCACAAGGAGGTCTATTGTCACATGAGAGTCTCATCTTCTGCTTTCAGGAAGAAAAAATGGGAACCAGAGTGTCTTTTTTGCACCTGTGGTTTTCCAAATGCCTTCAACTCAAAATAATTGATATGCTGAGGCGGCATGTCCTAAACTCCTTCACTAATGTTAACACCGTTTCTCCCTGGTTGGCTTGCGATCTCCACAAGGCAGAACAGTATTTCTTAGTTAAATGTCCCAACTGCTGCAAGGAGCTGATTATTTTAAGCTCCTTGAAAACAGGGAGAGTCTTTTAGTTTGTACTTCCCACAATGCATAAAGACTTGTCAAGTGTTGAATAAAAAGTGTAGTTAGTGGGTATCATGAGGTTGTTTTACCTGGAAATAAGAGACTAAACTAGGAAGTGTCTTCATTGTCCTAGAGCAATGTTTTTGGTAAATGGTTTGAATTTTTTACTTTGTTCTGTAAATTTGTGATGATAAATAGGTATGAACTATAAAGAGAGTGTAATGAGTGTTGCTGACTGATTAATAAGTAATACTGATAGAGTCTGTGGTGGGGAGAGTGTGAAATTTGGCATGGGAATATCTGAATTTGACCAAGACTCTGCAGGACCTTATACAGTCATTTCACTCCTCTGGACCTCAGCCTCCATACCTGTGAAATGAAAATTATATTAATATCTGCCAGGAAGTCAAAATATAATGTCTAAAACCAACAAATGAGAAGTAACAGTATTAGCATATTGTTTAAAAATATTGAAGGGGCCGGCCGAGTGGCTCGGTTGGTTAAGAGCTCGCTCAAGAGTTTGAGCTCTGAGCAACAGCGGTTCGAGTCCAG
>NW_017731396.1:5893569-5905240 GCF_001890085.2 Hipposideros armiger | reverse complement strand
GGGGGGTTAGGTTTGAGGACGTACTTTTCCATATGGAGGGGAGTGCAGAACAATGTATATATATAGTCTGCTACATTTCTATGAGAAAGAATGAAAATAATGGTATATATGTGTATTTGCTTGTGCTTGCGTAAAGAAATACTAGAAAGATGCCCAAGAAACTATTAACATTGTTTCCTGTAGGGGTGGGGTTGGAACTGCATGAGGACAGAGATAGCAGGGAGCCTCTCTGTTCAATGTAACCCTTATCCTCTTGGTTTTTAAAAATGATAAAAGTATCATTATTCAATAACTTTTAAAAACAAAGTTTGAGATTATAATTTCAATACATTTAATCAAGTACTTGTTAGATTTATGTGCTCAGCATTGCTCTAATCCTGAAGATGCAAAAGCAGCAGTGGGATCTTTAAAAAAAACAAAAAACCTGAGAAACTAACACACGTGAAATTATCGCGTGTTAACGAAATTAGATTCACGAGGACTGGTGACCAAGCGTGGAAGAGATAAGGCCGGGAAGACCTTGCAGAGTCCTAATCGAGCGGAAGGGCTCCAGGAAAGAGGGACAATGCAAAGAGAAACGGAAATGCACAAGGAAGCGTGGACAACTCTATTTTATGAAAGCGCTTGTTTACAGTAAGAAGCCTCGGCTCTCGAGTCGGGCATTGCACCTACGGGCTGCGGCAAGAGGCGGGTTAAACCCAGCGAGTGTTGCGGGCACGGTCGGACCGTGCCATTCGGGGCGGGGGAGATTTCGTGAGGATGCGTGAGTCCACGGGATTCTCTTGGTGCCGTGCTCCAACTGGAACCACCCTAAGCGAACAATCGGGACGTGGAAAGGCAGGCCTTCCTCTGCTTTTCTCCGAGGTGGGTTCGGCCGGCCGGACGTTACGAACGTGAAGCGGTCTGCGTGCGACTGCGCAGTGAGGGGTTGAGGGGCCGGGCCCGGCGGCGCGCGCCTGCGCAGTGCGGGCAGAGAGGGGACGCCCGGCGGCGTGCATCTGCGCAGTGCGTAGGTGAGGGCCCGTGTCCTGTGCCGGTTGAGTGTGCTCGCGTGCGTCCTTGTTTAGTCTGGTTTTGGTTCATTTTTTTCCCGGGCGCAGACGTGCCACCGAAGGGGCCGAGGAGCCGCATCTGTGGGAGGAGAGGCGAGGTTCAGGTCGGGGCCTGGGGGGCGCGGCGCGTGCGTAGGCCGTGGCGCTGCGGGCGGCGAGGGGGCGCGGGGCTGTGGGGCTGGACAGTCTCGCCCGCGGGGGCGGGGTCCGAAGGAAACTCCCGCAGAGTGGGTCCCCGACTCCGCACGGACCCCGGCCGGCGTCTCGCGGCGTCTCAGGGACGTGCGGTTTTTTGGTATAAGAAGATAGTTCGACTTGAGTCTGCCAGCATAGTGGCAGCTCTAAAGCTTCCAAAATTGTAGGCATAGCATCCCAGCAGTTTGGAACTAGTTAATCCTGTGTGGGTTGAAATCGTTGTATTAAAATCTATTTTGCAAGGACAACAAACTACAGAAAACAATAGGCTGAGACCTATCCAAACCCTGGTGTATGTAGCAGCTGACGTTTACAATGACAGAACTAAGTGCAAAGATAATCTAGTCGGGTTGTTTTCAGTGAGGGGGATTCCCATCTTTATCCATCAAAAAAAAAAAGTGTTCACATATTTTAACACGGATACCCCCGCCCCGAATTTTTAGTACAGTTATGGGAACTAGAAAAATCCCCTCCAAAAACCTTACAGACTAATTACTAAAGACTTTGTATTTAGTTTTTTGCCCATGAAATTAAGTTTAGCCGTTTCTCTATAAAGTAGTGCTTCAGAAAATACTTTATCTCCCTGAATGGTGTAAAATGCAAGATCCATGACCTTGTGTTTTAGAAAACTTCATTTGCAATGTATCACTAGCAATTAAAATTTTAAAACATGATAAAATTAATTCGAACACGTTAGCAACCTTACTGTGTTTTCATCTCAAAAATACAGTAATTGAAATTCTATTCTGTACACCAATGTTAACCTGAAATGCATTTTTTCATATTCTGTGTGTTTGTCTATCAGAACTTTTTCCCTGGGAGGCACTTGGTTACTCTGCTTAAAATGTTCGTAAACTTAAAAATTTGGCTATTCCACGGTCACAGTGAAAGTTTTTTGAAAACTTTTTTTTTTTTTTTAAATTAAGTCTTTAAAAACTACAACGTAAAAATGGCTTCCAAAAGAGCTCTGGTCATCCTGGCTAAAGGAGCAGAGGAGATGGAGACCGTCATCCCTGTAGACGTCATGAGACGAGCTGGAGTAAGTCCCTCAACATTTTCTAGCCCTCCCCCTGTTAAAAATAGTTTTTGATTTTTAAAAGTCATTTTGAATAAAATTATTTAATTTACTTTGTGAAATATTTCAAACATACACAAAAGAGACTAATACTTGTTAACACTTTGCCATATTTCTTTCAGACCCATTTCTTGAAGAACAAATGCTTTAAAGAAATAAAGCATTCCAAAGCACTCTGTAAATTTCCCCAGTCCTGTTTCCCTTCCGACCCCAGAGATACAGCAGCATTAGACTGTAGTTCTCAACCTGCATGTCGGTATTATGTATCCATAGAGGTAGATGTAAACACGTAAATAGCGTTTACCAAGTGCTACGTACCATTCTTAGCGCTTATATAAACTTGTTTAAGTCTTACAACAACCCTGTGAGTTATCACTATCCTCATTTTACAGTTGAGGAAACAGGCACAGAGCCACCGAAATCAAGTGCCCACACCGTTAAGTTGAAGAGCCTGCACTCAGACCAGGGCAGTCTGGCCCCAGAGTCTGCTAACCCTCATTCCTCTAGTTCTCATAAGTGACAATACATATGGATCAGGTGGTTTATTTAAAATTACTGCTTAGTATTATTACACTGTATGAATATGCTGCAATCTATTTTTCTGAATTTATTCTTTTATTACTTTGTTTCACGGCATTACAATTCTGTAATATTCTTGTACAGGCCTCAGGCTCTATGCCCCCAAAAGGGGACTTGCTAGGCCACAGGACAGCCAGCCCCTTGTTGGCATTACTAGATTTTGTCAAATGACTGCGAAGTACCAACCTGTGAGACCACCAGCAGTGTAGGAAAATTCCCATTTTTCCTGTACCAGCTCTTAGTATTGTCAACTTTGTACATTTTTGCAAGATAAAGTATTATTTCTACCTTAAGAAAGTACCATGAGGTTGAAATGGCAACCGTAACTTTGCAAGATGGATTATTAATAGAATAATCAAGTAATTTATTGGCCAAACCGCAACACTTGTGGGAGAAAGGACAGTAACCAGGCAGGGTGCTGGGACAGTGTCTGTAAATCAGCACTGTCCCAGGCAAACTGGGACAGACCTTGTTATTAAATATATTTTGCAAGCTTATTAGCTTAAAGGCAGAATGGTTTTGTTGTGGGATTTCCTGCCAAGTTATTTTAAAACAGGGCAGCTGTGAATATGTTGCTCTATGTTTCAGTGTTCTTAAATATCATGATGACGTCTTTCTCTTAGATTAAGGTCACCGTCGCGGGTTTGGCTGGAAAAGACCCCGTACAGTGTAGCCGAGATGTTGTCATTTGTCCTGATGCCAGTCTGGAAGACGCAAAAAAAGAGGTTTGTTCTCCATACTTGGAATTACTTGTCTTATGGCTTCTTTATCAGTTTCTTGAAATGTCTTTTTACTACATCTAAGGCTGTTGTTAGTACAGACTTATTTTAAGAAAGTTGCTTTGCCTAATGCCCTCCCCTCAATGAGCCCTGGGAAGTGGAGCACTTGGCCTTTTTCCTCTCTGTATCCGCAAACCTTGCAGTTCCCTGATTCCTCATGAGCTCAGTAAGTGGGGGTTGGAGTTGGGGGTGGGGGGTGCGGTGGGGAGGGGGGCGTTGGTGGAGGCTGGGACCCTTTCATCAGTATTCTGGCTCACAGAGGCAGCCCTGCCTCCTGTTACAACTGTTTTACTTGATAAAAGAGAATCAGTGGCCACCTTCCCCATTCATTTCTGATTCTTTATTCAAAAGCTACTTTTTACCTTTCCTTTTTCAGTGACACAGAAATAGTTGGTGATTCATTTCATGTGGGACAACTCACACTTGATTAGTGGTTGGATTAAGGGAGGAGTAGGAGTTCCACCTAAATTATGTCACCACTTCAGTATTTTCAGAATTATGGTTCTTACTATTGAGGGCAACCAGCACTTTTGGGAAACTCAAGAACTGAGGTCCCTTTCCTCAGAAGCTCGCCCGCCCACACGTGCACAGACACTTTTGCACACCCTTTCATGGGGTGCAGGCTTCCCCGGCCTGTGTGAAGGGAAGGTGGGCTGTACCCTCGTGGAGTGGAGAGTTGGCGGGCAAGGAGGCAGAGCAGCTCGTGGATGGTCATTTGTGTCCTGGGGGAGCCTGGGAGTCTGATTCCCCATACTTAGCTGTCCGCAAATGCATAGAAAAAGGCTGATTACTTTTCAGTAGGTTCAGCTACTTCAGTGGTAGATTGTGGAGTGTTAGAATATTGGCACGTACCTGTAAATTGCTGAAACTTTCTAAGTAGCACGTTAAAAGGGGGAGTGGAAGTAGACATTCCTTCTCTTCTTTTTCATCCTATCATCATTTCTGGATGTTTTAGAACAGTTGTTACCTTTTGTATCTATTTGTCAGTTCTGATTTTAAAAGGAGTGAAAGAAATGCGATACTTTATATATATATATATATATATATATATATATATATATATATATATAATTTTTTTTTTAGTTTTTAATTTTGCTTGGTTTTAAAACAGTCGTTAAAAGTAATTCTAAACACTAAATGTTGCTCTAAATATGTACTAAATTTTTATAATTTGCTTAGTGACTAAAATTTTAAAACAAAATTTTTTAATATCTGAAAGTATTGTTAAACCTGTTCCATCTTGTAATTTCAGAAAGTTTGAAATCATTAAATTTCTAGGATGTTTAGATGTTTGGGATACTAAAATATTGTCTCCTCCCCAAGTTTCATTTTTCATAAAGTTAAAAAAATTTTTCTGTGCCTCTTAAAATTTGTTTTTCTTTTGATTATGTGTTATTACTATGTATATTCTTGTTGAAAAATAATTCATACAGTATAGAAATACATGAAGTCAAAATAGTAAACGCCCCTTTCCCATTCTCCCCTCCCCTGCATCCCACACCGCACCCTGTTAGCAGCTGGGGTATCCCCTTTGTCTCTGAGTATCTGTATACTATGCACATGTATGCAGGGGTGTATATAATATGCACATACATCTACATACATCCAGTTTTTTCTTTTTACAAGAGTGAGGTCATGCTACGCCTGCAGTTCTGCAATGTGGACACTCTTTCATGTTACTGTAGACAAATATTGTGCCGTTTTTGCTAGCTACAATAACACTCCGTCATAGAGATACACCTTAATTTATCTAATTGTTCTGTGAAGTTTCTTGCTATGAACCATATTTAAAATATGAAAATGTTAGTGACTGTCACTTTAATGCACATTTCAAATGAAAATGTTTTCACTTATTTTATTTTTTAAACTGTTACAGGGACCTTATGACGTGGTGGTTCTGCCAGGAGGTAATTTGGGTGCACAGAATTTATCTGAGGTAAAAACTATGTAAAGTATTTCAACATCTGCTAGTGTTCTGTTGATTTTGTTATTATTAAAATATTTCAGGAAGGAGGCTGTGAATAAAACAGGAATAGGTGAAATTAACATAATGGTGTTCTAACTGAATTTAAAAAACATTTCTAATGACATTTACTACATAAGTAAGCTGGGTCGGTGGAACAGTTATATATGAATGGATTTGGTGAATACAATTCAAATGTTAGACTACTTTTTTTCCCCCTTCAGCAGCAGAAGAAAATTTTTGTGTTTTATGAAGGGTTAAGCATAGAAAGATAAGAGATTGGCTGTCTATTCAGTGGGATTTGGGGGGGTGGTTGCAGGGGCTAGAACTGCCAGCTTGAAAGAAAAATGGCACCCAAAAAGACCACTGCTTCTTCATTTTAAGCCTCAAGTGAGGAGTCAGCCTACAGGGAGAGAGAGAGAGGAGGGAGGGCAGCGCCAACCAGCTCATGAAGCAGGTTGAATCGGACGTTTGGGACTGTAAGACTTCCTGACTCTGCCATCTGAAAACACCCAGACACCACATTCCCTCACTTCCATTTTTTTCTCCTTAGAGTACGAAATGGCCAGGGTCAGTGTGCCCAAAGAAAACTGCTTTTCTCATATGATCTTTAAACGTCTTTAAGAAAAAAAGGATGCCTTTCTAGTACAGGAAATGCCTTGATTGGGTTTAGGAATGTAGAAACAGTATGAGTTTGATAATTTTTAATTTGTGATATAGAAATATTGTTGAGGGCCGGCCAAGTGGCGTGTTGGTTAAGAGCTGGCTTGGGACGTCAGAGGGCCCCGGTTCGGATCCCACATATGAGGGCCAGTGACACTGCCCTCTACAGCTAAGATGCTGAACAACAGCTCAACCTGGAGCTGGGCTGCCGTGAGTCGCCCGCCACGGCGTAGGCTGCAGCCCCTGCTGCAGTGGGTTTCCATGGGCTACCGTGTATAGCCAGCAGCCAGCGTGAGTGGCCAGCAGCCGCCGTGAGCAGCCATCCAGAAGCCGGTGACTGATCTGCCTCACCCGGAAAGAGTGCAATGATGGTGCCAACTTGGGCCAGTGAAGCAACGTCCTCCACAATTAGACTGAAGAACAAAACGACAGCAACTTGTCTGTTCCCCTTCCCCCAATTCCCCAATTAAAAAACAAAAACAAAAACAAATATTGTTGAAAAATAGTTAAATTTAAGATCTTGTGGTTTAAGCTAAAATCTGATTCTACCAAAGTTTCTAGCCAGAGATTGGCTTGTGGCTTAATGTTAACTTGGTGCGTTTTTGGTTTTCTTTGAATAGTCTGCTGCTGTGAAGGAGATACTGAAGGAACAAGAGAAGAGGAAGGGGCTCATAGCCGCTATCTGTGCAGGTAATGTGCAGGCCATTTGTGTTGAAGCACGTGGTTGGTTTTCCTCAAAAAATGTGTCATGGGATAGGCTTTAACTGCAAGACTTTGTTGCAAATACCTCTTCCCCTTCATAAAGTGTGAGGGCGTCTGTGTCGGTGTGTTTAGTTTAGGCGCCATGAACGGGTGTCATTTCAGAAATGTGTGCAGTTGTTTTCTGCCTCTCCGCGCCTCTGGTCGACATGCTGTGAAACTTAGTGTTTTCTGTGTTTGGTTGACCTCAGAGGAAAATAAGGCCCTCTGGAATTCAGTAAACAGCTTGTTACAGCAAATCTCTGTGCCAGAAAGTACTTGTGCCAGCACCCAGTCAGCAAGAATCGGTCAGACTAAGCATAACAGCTCTGCCCTGTGCTTGCCCTGTGGCGTCAGAGGCCTCCGGGTGCTTCTGCCTGGGCCTTGTGCTGAGCGCTGGGTCTTAGGTGCTGTATTACCTGCCGCATCATTTATAATAGGAGAAGGTCGTTGGTGCTTCGTAGATGGCCCCACATCTTGATTTTGGTTTCTCTTTTGAGTTCTGATACCGTTTTATGAGTAAATCCATTCTTGCTCTAACATTAGATGGTGTTCTGCCATCTTGCATTTTTTTCCAGAGTGTAATTTTGACCAGTGCCTGCCTTATTATAGGTCTTCATTAAATGTCCGTCGAGAGAGAATAAATACACGAGTAAGTGGGTGGATTTGATAAGATGACACGGTGTTGTCTTTTTCTATACAATAGGCTTTTTTTTTTAAGATTTTTGTTGGGGAATTGGAGGAAGGCAAACAGACAAGTTGCTGTTCTTTTGTTCTTCAGTCTAGTTGTGGAGGACGTTGCTTCACTGGCCCAAGTTGGCACCATCATTGTGCTCTTCCCAGGCGAGGCAAATCAGTCGCCGGCTTCTGGACGGCCGCTCACGCTGGCTGCTGGCTACACACAGTAGCCCATGGCAACCCACTACCATGGGCTGCAGCCTACGCCATCGCCGGCGACTCACAGCAGCCCAGCTCCAGGTTGAGCTGTTGCTCAACATCTTAGCTGTGGAGGGCAGTGTCACTGGCTATCATATGTGGGATCCGAACCGGGGCCCTCTGGCGTCCCAAGCCAGTTCTTAACCATGGCACCACTCGGCCAGCCCTACAATAGGCTTTTCAAAACAAGTTATAGACTGGGGACGCTGGGGACTTTGTGTTAGAGCCGTGGTTCTCATAGTTTGTTCAGAGGGTTCAAAAGGTCAAAACAGATACTACTAAGACATTATTGGCCTTTTTCGTTCTTGTTCTCACAGGAGTGACAACAGAGTGTGATGTTGCCATTATGTGGGCCTGGCATGTGTGCTTGAGTATTCTTGTGGCATAAAAATTTCCCAGTTTTAATTTATAATAGGGCAGTTATTGATAGGTACAGCACACACAAAAGCTAAAGGGGTCCTGAGACCTTAGTGTTTGGAACCACTGCATTAGACTGGGAAAGACTGCGGAGGTGGCCGCCTTGCAGGTCATGTTCTTGGGTTCTGCTCAGCACCGCCTACTGATGTGCCCGTGGAGCATAGGGATTTATCTCTGCTGACGGGCACTGAAGTCACTGTGGCCCAAGCACCTCACCCCTCAGTGGGGAGGAAGTCGGAGTTCCTGTAAATTGTGTAAGGACTTAGTCCAACTGCCCTCGTCCCAGCCTCATTCTTAGGTGCTCTCACCAAAGGAAGAAAGGAAGGCTTTGGGCTGGGGCCGTTCCCCTTATGTCTGCTGAAAGTAAAAACCACATGTCAGTTTGTGCTGTGTCACTAGGGTGGTAGAGTTACCCACATCTGGTTCACTGTTTTGTGCTCAGGCAAGCTTGAATGCTTAGACTTAACAATCATTTAAATCATTAAAAATAAACAGCACTCTAACAGTGTTTGTATTGTTGAATGTCCTGCACTGCTCTTCTGGGTGCTGCAAAAACTAGGAAGAAGTGTGATGGAAAAATGGTGGTTCTTAAGTGTTGGAGTTAGGAATTGGGAACTGTTTATTGAATTGAAAGGATATTGGCTTAGTCCCTAATAGTGAATGAGAGAGGCCGAATTGGAAGGGGGACTTTCATGAGAAGAAAATGAAATGAGATGCACTCTGGGCGGGAAAGGGGGAGAGGAAGGAAGTCTGGAAATGAAGGAGCCAGCAGCTGTCAGATGCCAGCCTAGGCACAATCTCCGGGAGCCCTGGAGGGGCTGGGGGTGGCCGTGGTGTCCTTTCTGTTAATCACCACACGGTGGCGCTGGTGGCTCTCTCTTGGCTGCCCAAGGGGATTCTGTCCTCAGTGCCCTCTGCCTCCTGCTCAGAGCTGGGTCCCTGCTGCAGACTCAGCAGCATTTTCATCCATCAGAATTTCAATAGTGGTGAAATGTCTCTTCTCTAGTTTTCCAAATAGGATTTTTAAGCCCCAGAAAGCAGTAATCACGAGCTTACCATATGAGTAAGACATCATCAGTAAATTCCTACATTCAACTGTAGCACACATTTATTGAGTTACTGTAGGCAGCAATTTTCTCACCTGTGGGGAGCAGCTTAGAAACCCCTAACTCGCTGTGCGACTGCTCTCCTCACTGTACAATCTTCTCTTGAGGTATTCATTCAAATTAAAATTGAGTGATAATGATGCAGTTTTTATAGACTTTTAAATTTGCTGCCATACATAGCTGTCTCATTGAGGATAAAAGCAACAAGGTGGAGAGCGACATCAAATATATTTGAGGCTTTTGATTTAAGAAAAGTCAGCCAGTGCTTGGTCTGACACTGACATCTGATACGAGGCAGAAAGCTTATGTAATTGCATATTTATTTGATCTTCCTTCGTAGCAGCTCTGATCCTGTGATCAAAGCAGCCTGTTGGTATATTACATAACTACGGTAAAACCTTGGATTGCGAGTGACTTGGTCTGCGAGTGTTCCATAAGACGATCAGACATTTCTAATACATTTTAACGTGGTAAATGAGCAATGTCTTGCAATACGAGTAGTTTGTTTCTGGAACGAATTATGCTCGCAAACCAAGGGATTACTGTACTTTTTACTTGGGTTCGTGTTGGAAAATGAAAGGTCAGTAAGAGCAAGTGCTGGGGTTCTTGAAGCTCAGGTGCACAGACTGCCCTAGGGTCTTAGCCACAGTGCCGACCACTCAAGGTCAAGGTGCAGTTCTAAAGCATGGTTTTCTAGGTGTCACGTGAGGCCTTTGTTTTGTGGCTTAGAGAAAAAAAGGTAGAATAACTACTTTTTTTTTTTTTTTTAAAGATCTTTATTGGGGAATTGGGGGAAGGGGAACAGACAAGTTGCTGTCNGGATCCCACATATGAGGACCAAGGACACTGCCCTCTACAGCTAAGATGCTGAACAACAGCTCAACCTGGAGCTGGGCTGCCGTGAGTCGCCCGCCACGGCGTAGGCTGCAGCCCCTGCTGCAGTGGGTTTCCATGGGCTACCGTGTATAGCCAGCAGCCAGCGTGAGTGGCCAGCAGCCGCCGTGAGCAGCCATCCAGAAGCCGGTGACTGATCTGCCTCACCCGGAAAGAGTGCAATGATGGTGCCAACTTGGGCCAGTGAAGCAACGTCCTCCACAATTAGACTGAAGAACAAAACGACAGCAACTTGTCTGTTCCCCTTCCCCCAATTCCCCAATTAAAAAACAAAAACAAAAACAAATATTGTTGAAAAATAGTTAAATTTAAGATCTTGTGGTTTAAGCTAAAATCTGATTCTACCAAAGTTTCTAGCCAGAGATTGGCTTGTGGCTTAATGTTAACTTGGTGCGTTTTTGGTTTTCTTTGAATAGTCTGCTGCTGTGAAGGAGATACTGAAGGAACAAGAGAAGAGGAAGGGGCTCATAGCCGCTATCTGTGCAGGTAATGTGCAGGCCATTTGTGTTGAAGCACGTGGTTGGTTTTCCTCAAAAAATGTGTCATGGGATAGGCTTTAACTGCAAGACTTTGTTGCAAATACCTCTTCCCCTTCATAAAGTGTGAGGGCGTCTGTGTCGGTGTGTTTAGTTTAGGCGCCATGAACGGGTGTCATTTCAGAAATGTGTGCAGTTGTTTTCTGCCTCTCCGCGCCTCTGGTCGACATGCTGTGAAACTTAGTGTTTTCTGTGTTTGGTTGACCTCAGAGGAAAATAAGGCCCTCTGGAATTCAGTAAACAGCTTGTTACAGCAAATCTCTGTGCCAGAAAGTACTTGTGCCAGCACCCAGTCAGCAAGAATCGGTCAGACTAAGCATAACAGCTCTGCCCTGTGCTTGCCCTGTGGCGTCAGAGGCCTCCGGGTGCTTCTGCCTGGGCCTTGTGCTGAGCGCTGGGTCTTAGGTGCTGTATTACCTGCCGCATCATTTATAATAGGAGAAGGTCGTTGGTGCTTCGTAGATGGCCCCACATCTTGATTTTGGTTTCTCTTTTGAGTTCTGATACCGTTTTATGAGTAAATCCATTCTTGCTCTAACATTAGATGGTGTTCTGCCATCTTGCATTTTTTTCCAGAGTGTAATTTTGACCAGTGCCTGCCTTATTATAGGTCTTCATTAAATGTCCGTCGAGAGAGAATAAATACACGAGTAAGTGGGTGGATTTGATAAGATGACACGGTGTTGTCTTTTTCTATACAATAGGCTTTTTTTTTTAAGATTTTTGTTGGGGAATTGG
>NW_017731396.1:5874530-5890229 GCF_001890085.2 Hipposideros armiger | reverse complement strand
CAAAAGGACAGCAACTTGTCTGTTCCCCTTCCCCGATTCCCCAACGCTGTTCCCCTCCCCCAATTCCCCAATAAAATCTTTAAAAAAAAAAAAAACGAAGCCTGAGAAGAGATGAACAACAAACCAGAGTCAAAAATGCCTTGAGAAGCACATATTGCACAGTCGTTTTTTTTTAAAGCACAAAAACAATAAATTTACTTTTAATGAAAAAAAAAAGTTCTAAGATAACAAAGGTTAAAACCTGTTAGGTTTTAGTCCTCATGTGAGGACTGTTACATGCAAAAAATTATGCTTGTGATTGTCAATGAAATTGACCGTTTTTAATGAATACATTTTGATAAAAATCTCAAGTTAGCAACTGCATATTTTTAAAAGCTTCATTTTAAGAGGGAAGACATAGAGGATCAAACTGACATTTGGTCGTGGTTCCTCTCTTAGGTGTTTTAATAAAGAAATGCTAGTGCCTTCATCTCAGACTCATAGACATTTCACAGGTATCTCCTTCAGGGCGGAACAGTGTTGTGTTCATTTTAATAATTTTACCACCTGGTATGTTTGGATGGGCAGATTAATGCTAACTTTTTACTTTCAAGTAAAAAAATAAAATTAGTCTATAAAATAGCAATCAACTCCTGAAGTTCAAAGAGTACCACTGCCTCTAATGTGGGACTCAGTGTTTCATTTGCTAAGAGGTTAGCCGTTGGTCTCCCCGCTTTAGTACCCCGATAACACACACTGCCTGCGCCTTGAGGGGAGGCCACAGCCTGTTTATCTGCTTGCTCTTTGGAGATCATGGTCGATCTTTATGATTAAATGGTTACTGGAGCATTTTGAGTCTGTACACTTTTGTCAGAACTGCTTATCGGATGGTGTATTGTGTACTGTACCTCTGATTTTAAGAAGTGTTTAATTTCAAAATCGTAAGTATATTTTAGATAAGAGCCTCCTGATGTTGAAGAATACTTTTGCTGTTGCAATTTTTTCTTTTAACTATTTTATTTTATTTTATTGGGGAACAATGTGTTTTTCCAGGACCCATCAGCTCCAAGTCAAGTAGTTGTTTCATTCTGTTGGGTTGTCGGAAAAGTTATGATGTATGTTTTGTATGTGTTTCATTGCAAAAATGCATCATGACTTTTCCAACAACCCAGTAGTTGTGGAGGATGCAACTCAGTGGCCCATGTGGGAATTGAACCGGCAACCTTGGTGTTATGAGCACTGTGCTCTAACCACCTGAGCTAACTGGCTGCCCCAGCTGTTGCAATTTTTAGCACACGGGTTTTTCTATATCTACACTTAAATCTTTTTATTAATCATCTTTTTAGGTCCTACGGCTTTGTTGGCTCATGAAATAGGTTTTGGAAGCAAAGTTACCACACACCCACTTGCGAAAGACAAAATGATGAATGGAAGTAAGTATATGCTTATGTTTTAATAAGACCTTTTCAAAAAGCTATAATTTAGCATTGTTTCCCGCCCAGTGGAACCTAATATGTAGAGATCCTCTGTGGGTTGAGGTGTGGTGTGTTCCTTGCTCTCTTTGCGAGGGTTTTAACCAGAGAGGGAGCTACCCAGATAGAGAGGCCTGTCTCTGGCTGTGCCCTGGTGGGGTCGCGGGGCTAAGCCAAAGGCCAGCTGGATTCCTGACTGTCACAGGTTGAAGTGATTATGACATGCCAGTTTAACTCGTATTTTTACTAAATACTTCGCCAGTGGCCTGAGGGTAAATTTTAAATCTCAACCGATTTTCAGCGAGTGCCCTTTTGCCCGCAGCCCAGAGTATAATGGACATTGCTGTCTTGCTTCAGAGAGTGCCCAGGTGGCGGGCCTGCCTGCCTTAGTGACATGTTTCTTTTGTAAATACCAGCCAGATATTTAACTATTAATTTATTTTTGTAATAACAATCTATTTTTCAAGGTAAAAAATGCAGACAGTACAAAAGAGGGTAAAGTACACACATGTTTCTTTTCTCTTTAACTCCCCACCCCCTTTCTGCTTTTCAGCGGAAACTTCTGTTCAAGTTCCTTGTGTATCTGTATCTATCTATACACTTCTATCTGCATATACTCATTAGCCCTCGTGGTTTCATATTTTTACTCAAATGACAGCTACTAAATACATTGTTCTACACCTTGCCTTTTAAACTAAAGGTGTTAGTTCTTTTTTTTTGTAATTTATCAAATATTTCTGTAATTCTCTTGTGTTGCTTATTATTTGGAGGCTATAAAAGAAGTATGACATTGTCCCTGTCCTCCAGGAGTTAACAGCTTGCAGAGACATACCCATCAAATTTTAAAATGCAAGGCAGCATATAATTAACAGCAGAACAACGAGCAAGCACTGCGTGTATAGCTATGTAACAATCAGAGCTTCCCCGTAACAGCCCCTGCTCAGCCTGACATTCAGAGCGCCAACCAGGTGGCATCTCTGTCACATGGGTGGTGCCTCCCTCTGCTATCTGAGTCTGGACTGCACGTAACAGAGAGGCCGAGTCCCTGGGACTTGCAAAAGGAGAGAAAGATCACACTAGTGTGGATAATTGCAAGAGAATCAGAAATTCCTATTTAGAAGCCAAAAGTGGTTCACCTGGCATTCAGCTAGTAAGGTAACTGAGTCACTGGTTCCGTTTAAAACACCAGCCAACCAAAAATGAGTGAATCAGCAAGAGGAAATAATATCGAAGCTGACTTGAAGATACCTGCAGCCGATACTCTTCCTCCCCTTTTAGCCCTGCTCTGGGCTTATTCTGAACTAACAAACTAGAGCCGCTAACATATCTTTTCATAGCAAAGAAGAGTAATGCATTTTTCATTATATCGCTGTTGTTTAAATTAATAGACCTATTTTTTAGAGCAGTTTAGGTTCCCAGCAGAAAGCCCATGGCGTTCCCATGCCCCCCCGCCCCCCACGTGCAGGCTCTCTCACACCAGGTGGTCCATCTGTTACAGTCGGGTGAATCGACACCGACATGTCACCACCACCCAAAGTCCGTAGTTTACATTGGGGATCCCACTTGGTGTTGGACATTCTGCATATTAAATTTGACCCGAAGTAGTATTTTCTTGAAAACCTATACTTTTTTATTTTAGTTGCTAGAAAAGATACTAGGTTGTCAAAACCGTCTGTGTGAAAATCGATTTTAAAAAAGGCTCTAGCTCCTGGGCATTTTTTAATGTGGGGATTTAATTTTCTTCGAGCTGATGGAGAGGTTTTGGAGGGCTGGAAAGAACAGAATCAATCAGGCTTCCTATAGGAGTGACATATTAGAAGGAAGGCTTGAATAGAAGCCATCCCTCCATAACCTGACGGCGTGTGCGTTGTTTCTATGCTCGTAACACCCTGAGAGCATGGTCGGCTGGGAGGAGAAGATAGGCTGTGAGCCCTCCAGCGGCCAGAGCACATTCACAAGCGTGTTCTCCACGGAGCCTCGCTGTCCCCAGCGCCCTGCAGGCGTGTGTTGGGAACAGGCTTAGAGAGGCCAGACCCAGGTCCTGCCTCTGTCCTGGTGAGGTTCCCACACGCACTCCCCTTATCCAGCATTGCGCCCTATTATAAGAAACAGATGCTTGAAGTTTGTGCCCCTTCAGAACAATCTGCAAAGTGAGCTGGGATTAATTCTTGAGTGTCTCCCTGGGTGAGGCCCCTCTCTCTGGTCGTCACCTTGAACTTAATAGATGAGTATGAAGTTTTGACGCAAATAAGCAGTCTAATCTGAGGGCAGAGTCTTTCTGTTTCTCACTTTTTAAATAAATTGTGGCTTTAATGTTTCTTCAGTTCTCATCTGTCCGTTGTAGCAACCCTCTGAATGTCCGTCACTGAGCAGTGAGGAGGGTTCTCTGGAGCCAGACGACCGCTCACTGTGCGAACAGGCAGGTTCCTGAACCTCCCTGAGCCTCCGTGTCCTCGTCTGTCTTAGGAGGAGAGCAGCTTCCTCTCAGGGTTGTTGACGGGCTCAGTGAGTTAATGGGTTTAACTCACTGCCAGCCAGAGCCTGTGCTGGATCACTGTGGGGATAGGCGGCCCTCGCCCAGCCAGTCTGTGTTCCAGCTTTGGTTTGATTGGATTCCCACAGAGTCGTTAGGTTGGTGTCATCGCCATTCTGCAGAAGAGAAGAGTGAGGCTCAGAGAGGCCAGACAGCAACTAGATGGTAGACCTGGGATTTGGTCCCAGATCTGCTGTGCTCAGGGGTCAGTGACCTTTCCTTAAAGGGCCGAATAGGAAGTATTGCAGGCTTTCAGGGACTCCAAGTCTGTGGGCGCTCAAGCTCTAAAGGAGCCACCGACCAAATCAGTGGGGTGCGCCCGTGTTAGCTGTTGACCACGTGCTCCTGGCCTCCCCAGTTGCTTTTTCTCTGAAGAGACTTTCTGGCTTTGGGGTGTTTGCTTAGAGTTAGAAGAAATTAATGCCCTGTGCCAGATGGAATGTGAGGTGTGAGTGTGCCGGCTTCCCCAGTCAGAATGAACGCGGCTGGCTGGTCAGTGCATGCATGTTGCTTTTCTTCGTCTTCACCACTAGGAGGCGGTAGGTGATAAGTGCAGACCATTTGCTCTTCCTGGTTGAAATTTTGAAAAGAACCGTGGACCGTCTTTAAACATCTTTAACCAGTGTAAGCTGTATTTGTAATGTTTTACCCACAAAGAGGTTGTTAAGTGAACCATTTAGCACTGTGCCTTGCGCTGCCCCAGTCTAGGCAGTTCACCCCACTGCCCTGGAAGACCCAGCTCAGCTGGTTTCCTAGTTGAGCATTTAAAATGACCTTGGCCTGCTTTATCCATCAGCCAGTGAGGTTAGACTAGGAAAACCTCCCCGTCAAAGCAGGCTCCTCTTTTTCTCCACAGTAGTGACCAGGACATTTTTGACACCCTGTGTTTCAGTTTTTTCACTTGATTATTTATGATAGTAAGGCAGATTGGTACAGGTGGCATCAGTCCACTTAGAAAGGACGTGGACACCAGTGTGTGGGTTCCAGAGCCCATCATGCCAGCCATTAGGTGACGTTTTCTGGATGTATTCATTGAAGAAGCGTTTCCTGAGCTGCTCCTTAGGCTGTGGTAGCAGGTGGGAGAGACAGCATGGCCGCGGTCTGCACTGCATGTGGGGTGGGGGTGGGGGGGGTCAGCAGGGTGCCTGCTGGGCTCTACCTGCCGTGACAGGACATAGCAAGATTTCACAGAGGAAACTCATTTTCAGCCCCTCCCCTAAACCTGTTTGTCCTTTGTGTCCCATGTCACTATGTGCCACCACTACCCACCCAGTTGCCCAGAACAGACAGTTGGGAGTCATCCTTGACATCTCCCCATGTCTAGTTTGTCACTAAGTTCTGGGCATTTTGTCGCCAAACCTTCATTTCCCCTCAATTGCCACTGTCCCCATCCAGGTCACAGTTAACTGCCACCTGGATGGCAGGTCCTCCTCTGTCTCCTTTCCGATTCCTTCCAGTTCAGCCTCTGCGCAGGCCAGATGCAGAGGGCTCGTGCACCATGACATGGAGTTCCCAGGCATCTTTAGGTGCTGGAGAAAGTTGGCGAAGGTTCTCCAGGGGAGAGACTGGATACGCTGTGGTTTGCACTTGGGAAAGGCCACCTCTCTGGTGGCGCTGAGTATGCAGTGGTGGGCAGGCAGCCAGAGGAGCGGTCAGGGGAAGATTGTCGTTAAGGCCCGGGCACGAGCAGAGGGAGTGGAACTTGCCTTCATCTTCATCCTCTTGATACGCGGGCGCCATCGATATTCTAGGCCAGACGGAGGCAGGTGAAGGCCCAGCCTTCTAAATTGCGGACAGCAAACAAGGAGACTGACGCATGTTCACAGAGTTGATGGCTGCCTGGGGCATCTGCATGGAGGAACCCCACCTTTGTGGCCGGAGATGGTCCACCTTGTAGGAGATGCATGTTTCTTATTATAATTATATTTACAAAAATGGAGCCAATTGAGGGACGAAGGAACTAGCCCCTGAGAAGTGAACGTGGCTTCTCCCTCAACACACCTCTCTCCCCCTCCCAGTGCTATGCTGTAGTTGTTTGTTTTTGAGACAGCAGGGAGTGTGTGCATAACACAGGCTGTTTCTATCTTCAACACTGTTCACCCACATCCCCCTTTGCCTCCAGCATCTTGTAGGGAAGAAAAACAATTTTCCCCCTACCCTTCTGAGTCCTTGGCTGAGAGCCCTGTAATAAAAGACAGATGAACAAGAGAAAAACAAAGACAAGTTTATTAACATGACTGCCTCATGTATACGTGGGAGATACCCAGGGAAAATGAGGAACTCCCAAGGTGGTTTGGAATTCAGACTTAGATATTATCTTAGTAGGGAAAGGTGGGGTGGGCGTGGGGGGTGGGGGTGAGGGAGGCCTCTGGGGCAGAGGAAATGGTTTTTAGGGAAGGTGACTGGGCCCTTAGGAGAGCTGATGGGAGGTATGATTGATTGTGACAAGGTCTGGGTGTGGTGTCGACTTCCGGTCTCCTGTCCTGTGACAAGAGCCCACCTCCCTGGCTGATGAAACTCCCGGAGGGGGGAGGGGATGTACAACCACTGAGCTCCTTCTGCAGGATCTGTGTTTGGGCGGAGAAAGGGGTTCAGAGAAAGCCTCTCCCTGCATTGGCTGGTTTTCAAGAGCCTTCCGCTCAAAATAACATGTCAAAGCCACATATTTGGGGTGTCGTGTCCTGAACTCCTAGTCACATTGCGGGGCGGGGGGGCGGGTCGGGGAGGCATATTCTGCTGCCCTTCAGTTTACAGACTTGACGCTGAGCATTTACTGTATAGTAGAAATGTGAGTAATTCGCATTGACTGGGAGATACTAAGCAACTGCGCTCGCCTTCCACGTGTGTGTCTGTTTCCTGTCACAGTTGCTGGCTCCTCTGCCCCTTCGCTGTACGTACCCAGCCTCCTTAGTACTCACGTGCTGTGCTCTGAAGGGTTGAGAGTGCCTCGTTTCTGAGCAGCTGCCTACAGTGTTCTGTGTTTTTTCATTAACTAAGTGAGGCCAGTGATGCGCTGCGACGGGCTTGACGTGCTAAGCAGTAGTCACTGTTGTCTAGCACAGCCCATCAGGATGTAACCCTTTTCTTGTCCAAGGTCATTATAGCTACTCGGAGAATCGCGTGGAGCAGGATGGCCTGATCCTCACGAGCCGGGGGCCAGGGACCAGCTTCGAGTTTGCTCTTGCTATTGTCACGGCGCTGAGCGGCAAGGAGGTGGCTGAGCAGGTGAAGGCCCCGCTGGTCCTTAGAGACTAGAGCAGAAGTACCCGACGCAGGTCACAGATAGGCCACCTGTCACCACTTTCACTGAGTCCACTTTAAACAGAAGTGGGTGGTGACTCTGCGGAGCCCTTTTCGTGAAGTGACACCTACGCAGATTCCTCGCCCTACGGCTGTGTCCCCACATTTCTGAACCTTGATTGCAGAATAAACAACACTTAGCAAACTACCGGTTGTTCCTTCATTTGTCTCCCTTTCTTTTGTGACACTAAACTCATTATCAGCTGCATGTGCAGCTCTTAACTGTTGACACAGCTACGGATATAAAATAACAGTGAACACATGTGATACTGGGCTTTGTAGTAAATACCGGGATGCCAAAAAAACGTATACAAGTGGACACTTCGGTCAGTGTTGCTCAAGCAGTAGTTCTCCGTCATCAGAAGTGTCTGGACACAGATGGGACCACTTTGAGCACCTCTTGTAGTTGCAGAAGTCAAACGTGACTTGAATTCATCTTTTGTTATCGGTATGTATTGAGTATTACAATTTTAATGCAGTTATCCTTTCTTAAAATGTGTATACCTTATTTTGGTACTCTCTCTATGTATTTCCTCTTCTGCCTGCCCCTGGGACGGAGCTCCCAAACCCTTGGAATTTCCTGAGCGTTGAGTGATCAGGTGCCTGTTGTCATGTTAATGGCGTGGCTTTTGGATCCCACCGGAGGGTGGGGGCTGGTTGTCAGTGGAGCCAACCAGTGGTTAGACGGTTGGAACTCAGCCACACCGACTTCTGGGGAGGGGTAAGGGGCTTGGGGTTGAATGCGTCACCAACGGCCAGTGACTCAGTTATGACTGTGCAGTAAACCTCCATAATATCCCAAAAGGACAGGTGGCCGGTCCCTTTTTCAGAGAGTTGCCACATTGGGGAACCAGAAGGCTTCCACATGCCACCAGGCGGTCCCCAAGCTCTACGAGGACAGACACTCCTTGTGTCGGGACCTCCCCCATGTGTCTTCATCCAACTGTTAATTCATACCCTTTAATTTTACACCTTTTGTAATAAATCAGTCATCTAGTGAGTAAACGGGTTTTCTGTGAGCCGTTCTAGCAAGTTAATTGAACCCAAGGAGGGGGTCGTTGGACCCTCCAACCTGTAGCTGGTTGGTGAGAAGCACAGGTAACAGCCTGAGCTTGTGGCGCGTGCAGTTGACCGCGGTCTTGGGTGTAGCCCTTTGTGGAATCTCGTTCTGTCTCTGGGTGCTGTCAGAACCCAGTGGCTCCTCCGACACCCTGCTGGTGTCTGGGAATCACACTCACATTGAAATTGGGTCCAGGGACCCCTTTCAACACCTTTTACACATTGAGGACAAAAAGCATAAAGCAGAGATTTAAAGGGCTTGTGATTTCTCTCCCTTTTGTGAACTGTGTATCTTTAATGGCTATTAAAAAACCACCAGTGAAGTTGGCCGTGATGGGGACTTGGTCAGCCAGGTTTTTTTTCCATTGCAGAAAGTCCTCAGGTGGGATTGAAAGCTTTCCGAGGCCGGTCCAGCCTCTGTTTCCCTCCCTCAGGAAGCAGCTGCCAGCTGATCACCTGGCTGAACCCCCAGCTCCCAGGCAGTGGATAAGACACCAGGCTGGGCAGAGCCTTCTTTGCCCCCCGATCACTGAGACCAGTCTGCCAGGGGGGCCCAGTTCTGCAGCCTCTGTCCAGCTGGGTGCTTTTCTCTGCTGGGAACCTGGAGCTGCTGGCAGCCACCTTGTCGCTGTGAGAGTGGCTCCAACACGAGAGGTGGAGTGCTTGGACGGCGCTTGACCCAAGGTCCAGCTGTACCTGGGCAAGAACTGCTCCCAGACTTAGGGACAGGAGCTGACAATTCCCTTGGCTGTTGTGTGTGTTACTTGTAAGGGACCGACGCAGTGACGTAGGAATTAAGTAGGGGTCAGGCTTCCGGAAGCACCTGAGCTGTTAAGTAAAATGCTGAAGCGCTGAGGTCGGCTCTCTGCCGTCCACCCCAGCCACCGCTGGACTTTCTTGCCCCCCTCTTGTTCCTTTTACCGCCCCCTCCTGTGATAGCACAAGTGTCAGCAGACTTTCTGAAAAGGCTAGGTTGGCAATATTTTAGACAGGTGGGCCCTAGAGTCACTGTCACAACTGCTCTGCCCTTACAGCCGGAAAGCAGCCGCAGACAGCACTTCATGTGATAAGCGTGGCTGTGTCTCAACAGCTTCGTTTACAAAACGTGGGGGGTGGGGGGAGCGGGAGCCCTTGGGCGGTAGTTTGCCAATCCCTGGACCAGAAGGCAAGGCCAATGTTAATTTTTTAAAATGTGAACATGTTATTGCACATTTTGATAAGCACGATGACTGCAAAGAATGCTGAGAGGGAGAGCAGGAGTGGCTGCGTGGGGGTGGGTCTCTGAGGATGGGCCATGAGCCGAGACCTGAGCTCGGAGTGGGGGTTGGGTCTCACTTCTTCAGCAGATCTGTTCTGTCCCATCTGGGTACCAAGCCCTGTTCCTGGGACTGGGAATAAGCCCCTGAGAGAGACACTGTCTTTGTAGAGCTTCTTTTGTGGGAGAGAGAGAAAAATACTTATTTGAGAATGTCTACATTTTATGAAGAGAAGTAGGGTAAGAAGGCAGCTACGAGGATATTTTCTGCAGGGTGGTTAGGGCCCTTGGAGGAAATGCAGAGGTTTAGGTGGGAACTCATTCACAGGTGTCTGGAATGCTGAAGTGCAAAGGCCCCGAGGCAGGAGTTCTGGGGTGTGGAGGGACGGCCAGGGGGCCAGGTTGAGGGAGACTCAACAGGGGGCAAAGCTGGAGGAGAGCCCCAGACTTGGGCGCAGGCTCAGAGATGGGAACCACGGGAGGAGGGCCTGATCCTGTGTGGTTCTAAGTCCCAGTGGATGAGAAGGAATCCCAGCGGGGGCAGCGGGGCGACCGGTGAGGATGGCAGTGGCGGGCGCCCATGTGGGTGTGAGAGGGACAGTTCCCGCATCTCTGGAACACAAGGTCAAACGGAAATTCCAGGAGCTGAAGGAGGGGTGGGTGGGTTTAGAGTTCAGGTAGATGAATTTGAAATGTCTGTAAAATACACCTTTCATAAAGAAAAAAAACTTGAGACTTGTTAGTGGAAAGTCACAAATTACTGACCTGAAGGTCGATGTGCTTGTTAATGGTGAGTGTTTGTCCCCAAATCACGGGATGTTTTCCTGGCAGCCCCTACCTCTGAATAAAATACCTCAGGAATTTTAGAGGGATCTGCAGGAAGGGGACTGTTGAAAGCGATTATCTCTTTGAATTTTGATTATCTCTGTATTGTTGTGCCCTTGGGGCAGCCAGAAAAGGTGGTTGGGCAAGATGAAAGCATTTAAGAGAGTCCTTAACCCTGGCATGGTAATGAGTATTTTTTTCCATAACCCGTGTTTGGGGTGGGGGCCCAGGACCTACTTTATCTACAGCTTGGGCCCTTTCTGACCAGGTTAAGAATTACTGGCTTTAGGCATATTGATAACATTTAAAAGCCTCCCGCTCCCTATCTGCCCCCTTTTCTGTGCTAAACACAGCTGCTCCCTTCCTTCTAGGAAGTGAGGGGCTTGGGGGTGGGGAGTTATGCAAGCAAGGAAAACTTGGGAACTGGTGGGAGGGCCGGCTGTGGATGTTTGAAAGTGACCTGGAGTTGGAATTTAGGTGTGTGGCCCATCCAGCTTGACAGGCCTCCTCCTGAGCCTGGGTGGCCCAAATGGGGGGCTTTGGGCATCATTCCATTCACTCACACTTGCTTCTGGAGCTCCAGCTGTTGGCCCAAGGCCGGCTGGAGAGTTAGGGGGAGATCGGGTCTAGAAATCACGTCTGGAACCCAGAACTCAGCCCCTGCGACCCAAAGGAGCAGTTTCTCTTGGGGGATGCGGCTCAGGGCCCCTGACCCGCTCTTGGCTTTCCCAGTGTGGGCGCAGGGCAGCCAGGCTCCAATCCCTGAGGCCCTGGCCAGCATGTTGCTCTAGGGAAGTGTCCGCCAAACTGTCCTTCTGAAGGGAGAGTTAGTAATCGTGACTTTGAGATATTAGGTCAAAGCCAAATAAATGAAGGGTTTGGAGCGATTTGTTTCCTGGGTGTACAGGATAGTTTGCACAGGGAAGGGGTCAGGGCTTACTGAGCACCTGCTGTGTACAAATCACCTAGCTAGGGAGCTAATTTCTTTCACACCTTACAAAAGGGATCATATTATATGTCACTGTTCTGCCCCTCGCTTTTTCACTTACTGTATCTTAGAGAACTTTTTCTCTACTGGCATGCGGAGATGTGCTTGTTAGCTACATCATTCAACTCAGTCCTCAACAACCGCCTTACAAAGTGGCCATTGTCATCCATTATCAAAAGGAAAAGAAAAACCTAGCCTCTTAAAAGGTCAAGAACCTGTCTGTCCTGTGCTATAAGATTGTGGGAAGGACCAAAGGCTACAATAAACAGGGATGCGCATTTCATAAACTGAAACAATAAATGAAAAGTATCATTTCAGTGTAGCCAGCTGTATCATCCTGGAGTCTGGTAAAGTGTTCTGTATCCTAGGGTGTTGGTGCCCTAAGGAGTGAGGAGAACAAAAAAAGTTTTTAATTTTCCTACAGAATCTTTGCATAGTGTTTTTTAGAAAATCCTCTGTCTACCCTTAGGGACCTGGGTGCCCAAGGAGCAGTAGTGTGTCAGGGCCACTGTCACCTGTCTCATTCTAGCCACAGTATCTTTCCCACCACGAGTGGATCAGAGTCAGTGAGGCACCAGGAAGGGGCCACAGGAAATCCTGTTTGCATCTGGGCTGGACACACCCTGCTTGCTCCTAGTGAGGGTCCTTCCAGAGCTGGCACTTCTCCCCAGGGCCTGTGATCCCATGGGACTGTACACTGGTACACTGAGGAAGAATTTACCATCAGCACCCTCACTACCATCACCACTATTACCACCATCATCATCATCTTTATCACCATCGTCATCACCATCATCACCACCATCACCATCGTCATCATCATCACCATCATTACTATCACTGTCGCCATTATACTGTTGACATAAAAAATGTCCAAACCGCTAAAATAAGACTGTATTTGAGCCAAACTGACAACAACTGCTGGGGAACAAGGTCTCAAATGCTCCTGAGAATGACCGTTTTGCAGCTTCTTTCATACATTTGAAATGAAGGAAGATTACATGGAGGTGGGAGAAAGCAAGGTGGGGCTTGGCTTACCGGAGAGCTAAGATCCTGTGCTCTCTCAAGGGTGGTTAGGGCTTTCTCAAAGGCTTGTTAACCTAGGTGGGCAGAAACAATGGACGGGGCTGGCTTAAGGCAAAGATAAACCTTGTACTAAAGAAGTTGCATGCCTGGGACGTGACTCCCCACCAGACCTGCCCAGTTAGGAATTTACGATCAGATGGCCCTGGGAGGTGACTTTCTGTAGAACCCCTTTTCAATCTACATCACCATCACTGTTATCCTTCTCCTCATCATCTTCACTTCCTGCAGTCCCCAGGGGCTGTTTCAGGTCCCCAAACAAGTCCCAGGCCCGCCAGACTCCCCTCCCCCGCTGGGCCTCACAGCTCCACTGCTTTTCTGCTTCCTTGTGTGATCGCAATCCGCAGGGCTTCTCTTTTAAAAAAAGTAGTTTGTTTTTTAATTCAGCCTACTCTTGGAGATTTTTGCTTAGCTTAAAAATAACATTAGAATGAAAAGTTCACTGTCTTCTAAAATAAAGAAGAAAAAAGTTGTGGGTGACCCATCGGCAGGCACAGAGCTCGGGTGGGTGAGGACAGACCCTGAGTGAGGTGTTGCCTTGCAAGGAAGCTACTGGGGCCTCGTGACTGTCCGTGCCTTTGCTGGAGTGATGTTTCGTTGTTTTTTTTTTAAGTATTCTTTATTAGCGCTTTTTTTTTTTTTTTTTAGTTGGGAACAGTGTGTTTTTCCAGGACCCATCAGTGCCAAGTCAAGTAGTTGTTTCAATCTCGTTGTGGAGGGCACAGTTCAGTGGCCCATGTGGGGATCGAACTGGCAACCTTGGTGTTATGAGCACTGCGCTCTAACCAACCGAGGTAACTGGATGCCCCTGGAGTGGTGTTTTAAAAGCCAGGCAGGGCCAGCCGAGTGGCTCAGTCGGTTACAAGCTCACTCAACAGTGTGAGCTCTGAGCAACAGGGTTGCTGGTTCGATTCACTGCCCGAGCTGAGCTGCCGCTGAGCTGCCAACAGGTGGCAGGATGGCTCAGCTAAAAAAACAAAAAAAACCAAAAAAGCCAGGCAGAGTGAGTGTGCAGTAAAGAGTGTGCTTGGCTCAGGTTTATTTTTGCAAAGGGAGAATAATATTTCACAAAGTTTACCAAAGAGAACATTGTGCTTTGTTTTTAAACTCAAATGGGACATAGCTGGTGTCAACCCTGAAGTCCTGCGTCCCAAGGGCTTGTCCTTCCATCCGCCCTCCCCTCCCCAGCCTTGACCCAGCCTATTGAGCCTCCAGGCCCCACCAAGGGTCAGTTTCCAACAAGAAACCGAATTCTCTCCATTCACCCCTGAATGACTACCCCAGGTCACGTAGGCTGGTCAACGGCAGCCGTGTCATGGATTTCTCACCAGGTGGAAGGCAGGTAAAAGGTGATGCTACAGAAACTGGTGGTCAAGCTTCAGAGCCTGAGACGTCCCCTCTGATTCACCGTAAGCCGTGAATCAATGCGAGGATGAACTGCAAGTTCACCAGCAGGTGAGATCACCCTCTCCTAATACTTGGGTGTGCTTCTGCATCCCTTCCCCAAGGAAGACAGCCACTCGGCATGCTTACCACGGAGTCAATTATCTCCGGATTGTGGATGATACTAAGTCATTAACCCAAGAGGCATCTAGCTCACGGCCCCCTGGGTCTTGAAACACTTTTAAGAATTTAGTTCTACAGCAGCTACATCAAGCCAATACCAGCTCATTGGAAAAGATTCAAATGACACGTGAATGCATAAAGCAGCACTGAAAGCTCCGTTCCGTGCCCTCCCTCCTCCAGACCCCCTTCCTTTACCCAAATTCTCACTCTGGGGTCTCTCTTCCAGTCTGTTTTCCATGAACTTAATAGCTGTGTAATCATACACATGCATACCCACACACATTACATTGTGCTGTACTTATAGATATGCACATTATAATTTTAAATATTATTTTAAAATAAACAGGGTCCTGTTGTGTACATTCTTTTGCAAATTGAATTTTTAAGAACTTGGTGTGCCTTAGAGACCTGCTCATGTCGGGTTGACTGTTTATGTAACAGCTGGACAGGGTTCCACAGCACAGCTGGATTATAAATTATTTAACCATTCCTCTCCTAATGCATTTCCCCCGATTTTTATTATGGTAAAATACACATAACATAAAATTTATCATCTTACCATTTTTAAGTGTACAGTTCAGGGGCATTAAATACACTCATATTGTTGTATAACCATCACCACCACCCATCTCCAGAACTCTTCATCTTGTAAACCTGACACTCTGTCCCCATTAAACAAACACCCACTCTCCACAGCCCGCCCCCCCCCCAACCCCAGCTGCTGGTAAATACCTTCTCCTTCTCTCTCTATGAATTTAACTACTGGAGGTACCTCATATGAGTGGACTCGTACAGTATTTGTCCTCTTGTGACTGGCTTCTTTCACTGAGCATAATGTCCTCAGGGTTCATCCATGCTGTAGCGTATGTCAGGATTTCCTTCCTTTTTAAGGATGAGTAATAATAGTCCATTCTACGTCTAGACCACGTTTTGTTTATCCGTTCATTTGTTGATGGATCAGTCAGGTTGCGTCCACGTTTAGCTATTGTGAAGAATGCTGTTATAAACATAGGGGTACACATTTCTCTTCGAGACCCTGCTTTCAATTCTTTTGGGTACATACCCAGAAGTGGGATTGCTGGATTTTATTGTAATTCTAATTTTTTAATTTTTGAGGAACTGCCAAATTGTTTTCCACAGCGGTGACACCATTTTACATTCCCACCAACAGTGCACAAGGGTTCCAGTTTTTCTACATCCCCACCACACTTTTAAAAAAATTTTAATAGTAGCTTTTCTAATGGGTGTGGGTGCTATCTCATTGGCTTTGATTTGCATTTCCCTCGTGATTAGTGACACTGATGTCTTTTCACGTGCTTATTGGCCATTTGTATGTCTGCTTTGGAGACGTGTCTGTTCAGTCCTTTGTTCATTTTTTAATCGGGTTTAGTTTTCTTGTTGATATTAATAGATTTTAAGGTTATTTTTACAACTATTAAACATTTTTTTAAATGTCGCCAGGAGTACATTTGTGCAAGTGTGAATATTTTTAGAGGCTTTTTCGGATCAAAGATCAGGCACACTGGACCGGCCGAGTGGCGCAATGATTAAGAACTGGCTTGGGATGCCAGAGGGCCCCGGTTCGGATCCCACATATGAGGGCCAGTGACACTGCCCTCTACAGCTAAGATGCTGAACA
>NW_017731396.1:5864902-5874275 GCF_001890085.2 Hipposideros armiger | reverse complement strand
CAAAAACGACGCAACTTGTCTCTTCCCCTTCCCCCAATTCCCCAGCACTGTTCCCATCCCCCCAATTCCCCAATAAAAATCTTTAAAAAAAAAAAAAAAAAAAGATCAGGCACACTGATTTGGATACATATGGCCAGGTTGCCCTCCAATCTGCCCTTTTCCACCATGCTCAACAATACTGATTATTAGCCATCTTTTTACTTAAAAATCTTCATTGTGAAATAGTGTGTTTTACAGAGAGCGGGGGAAAATGCAGAGGTACAATTTTAAATGCATGCCTGTTGGCTCACCACCCACGTTAGGGAAAGGAGCTTCCACAGTGCCTGCCTGGGTGGTCGTCCCAGTCACAACCCCACCCAACACCCAAATACACCTTTTCATGAATTCACTGCTCGAATTGGCCACAGTTTCTCCATTGTACTGTTGGTGAATGTGTGGGTCGTTTCCAGTGTTTTGCACTTATCTCCTGGCGCACGTGTGTACGAGTTCCTCCAGGGCGGACACCTGGTTATGGGCCACTCGCGCTGTATTGCAGTAATGACAAGGGTCCTTACCTGCTTTTGTTTCAGAGATCCTTTGGCAGACCTGTAAAGCCTTTGGACACCTTCTTAGAATAACATTTTAAAATACATAAAATAAAATACATAGGATTACAAGGGAAACCAATTGTATTAGAATGTAGTTTTCAAAATAGTTCTCAAGAAAACAAATTTATGGTAAAGCAATCTTACGTTCTTCTGTTCAATGGTACTGTTAGCAATTGGTCTAATCGCCACCATAATTTAGAAATTGCGATGAGCATAAATGATATTTTGAGATACCTGCAGCAAGTTTAACGTGATATGCCAAAAATCTGCATTCTCTTGGTGTGTGTCCCAGGTACGTCAGTTTGGTTCCGAATAGAAGAAATACCACCTTTCAGTTAGAGATTCTTGAAGGTACAGTTTATCCCAGCCAAGCTCACAGAGCCCCCTGACTTCTTGCCATGCACCCCAGGTTAGGAATTCCTGTACTAGGAAATGCTAGACCATTTCCTGAGTGGTTACTGCAATGTACAATCCACAAGCAGTGAATAAGGATGACTGTCGTTCCATATCCTGACACACCTAGCTATTGTCCAGCATTTTAATTATCTCCAGTGTGGCGGGTGTGAAGGCTTTCCTTTGCATTTTCCCCATTACTCGCGAAGCATCTTTTGTATTGTGTCTTTGTCTGTAATGACTCTTTTGCTCATTTTTTGTTGTTGTTGTTGTTGTTTTTTAATCTTTTTCTTTTTGACTTGTAGGAATTCTTTATATGTTCTGGATAGTAATCACTGTTATTTATATGTGTGGCAAATACCTTCTTTGGGATTGTGGCTTGCCTTTTCACTCTATGGTATCTGTGATAAACAGAAATTCTTAATTTTAATGTTGTAGAATGTATCAATTTTTGTCTTTGTAGTTTGTGCTAAATTCTTTTCTATCTCAAGATCCATAAAGATGTCCACCTGTATGGTTTACTAAATTATGTAATTTTGCATCCCACTTTTAAGTCTAACCCTTCTGGGATTAATTTTATGCATGTGAGGTAGGGATCTGATTTCATTTTTTTCACATATAGTTGGTAATTAGTCATCCCAGTGCCAATTAGCGAATGGCCCTTCCTTTCCCCACTAATCTGCAATTCTGCTTCTGTCCTAAATCAGTTTCCATAGTGCATGTCTTCATCTGTGGGCTCTGTCTGTCTGATCAATCTATTGGTCCGTGCCTGCACCAGTCCACACCTGCCTATTTCTTCACCTGTGGAGGCAGTTCCCCCAACTTCTTCAGGAGTTCCGTGGCTATTCGTAGCCTCGGCTCTTCCAGATGCATGTTAGAATCAGCTTATCAAGTCTCACAGAAAATGCTGTTGTAATTTTTATTGGGATTGCATTAAATTTGGGGGGAGAGTTGACATCTTTTTTATATTGAATCTTCTTATCCAAGAAATAGTATACTTACCATTCACTTAGGTCTTTTTTAATATCTAATGTCTTTTAATAAAGTTGTGTAATTTTTTCATCAAGGGCTTGCATATCTTTTGTTAGATTTATTATTAGGTTTCTTTCTTTCCCTTTCTTCCTTCCTTCTTTTCTTCCTTCCTTTCTTCCTTCCCTCCCTCCTGATATTGTAAATACATTTTAAAAATTGTTTTCTCGTTGCTGCTGATATATAGATATGCAGAAACTTTTATATATTGATCATGTATTCAACCTTTTAAAACTCTCTTATTCTAATATAATGTAGTTATGAATTATTTTGAATTTTTATATAGCTATTCATATCATCAGTAAAGACAATTTATTTCTCTCTTTCCAATCCTTAAATGTTTTATTTTCTTTCCGTTCTACCCTTGTTAGGATCTCTAGTACAATGACAAATTCAAGTGATTACAATGGGCATGCTGCGTCGTGATGAATTATAAAGGGAGTTAAATATAACAGTTGCTATAGAATTTTTAATTTATTTTTATTAAACCTTTGGTATTTTTCAGTCTCACTGCAAATCCACAATTTGTGGATCTATTTCCTTCCTTCCTTCCTTCCTTCCTTCCTTCCTTCCTTCCTTCCTTCCTTCCTTCCTACCTTCCTTTTAATCTGTAGGGATTTATTTGGATTTCTAGATTTGAGCCTTGGTATATTTCAACAATTCTGGAAAATTCTCACTCCATTACCTTTTCCAGTATTGCTTCTTCCTCATTCCCTCTGGTCTGTCCTTCCAGTTAATCTGATTTACAGCCTTTCATTTTATCTCTCATATCTTTAACCTCTCCCTTATATTTCCCATCCTTTGTCTTCATCCTTCATTCTATGTAATTTCTTCAATCCATTATCTAGTTCAGTAATTCTTCAGCTGTGTCCAGTCTGGTGGCTGACACATTATTGAACTATTCATTTTAATTACTACATATACACTGTCTTTAAAAATGTTTTATTTCATTCACTTTCAAATCTATGTGTTCTATACACACATTTACTTATTTATTTCAACATTCCGAACACATGGATTTCATATTCTGGTAATTCTAAAATCTGTGGTCTTTGCAGTTCTATTTCTGCTGTCCATGGTTCTTTTTTTCTTATGGGTATTTAGGTTTACTGGGGGGCGGGGCCAGGGCGGGGGCATTGATGGGTTGGGGCATGGTCTCCTTGGTCCACTCCAGGAAGGGCGGGAGTTTGGTGATGGTGCCGGGCATACTGGGTCGGCTCCACGGGGTGTGGCCCCAGTATGTGATTCCCTGAAGCACACCATCCCAGATCAGCGGGCCCCCTGAGTCACCCACACAGGTGTCCTTGCCACCCTGCAAGTGTCCAGCATACAGCATGAGTCTGTCACCTGAGGGCGGGCTTTGGCACACGCATCGCTGGGCAGGAGCTCGAGGTCCACACACACGAGCTCATCTGGGTACTCAGCTACCAACAGACCCAGTTCGATGTGGCCCCAGCCAGAGGCGTAGCCGACGTTCCTGGGTGGGCAGGTCCGGGACCTTCACAGTGTCTGTTATCTGGTGGACTGTGCCAGGCGGAGCCGCTGAGGTCGTAGCTGTAGAGTCTTTTCTGGAAGGTGGGGTGGTTCTTCAGGAGACTTGGGCTGACCTGAGGGTGTGGGAAGCTCTTACTGACCTGGATGCACAGTGCTGTGTCTTTGTGCTCCAACAGGCTGTGGGGACCCAGCCAGAGCTGGGAATTACTGGGGAGAGAGAGGGACCAAGGGAGTGAGGAGAGAAGAGGGGAAAGTGAGAAGGGGCCAGGACAGCATGGGGGCGGGTCCCAAATAAGAGAAAGAGAAACAAGGGAAAAACTGAGCACAAAAGCTTTAGAATCATGGAGAAACGGAGACAGTGAGAAAGCCAAAGAATGTGACAGTGGGAAAGGCAGATCCAGAGACAAAGAGAAAGGGAGTGAAAAACAGAGCTTAAAAAGATACAGGAGGGCCGGCCGAGTGGCGCGTTGGTTAGGAGTTGGCTTGGGACACCAGCTCTGAGCAGTGGGGCCCCGGTTCGGATCCCACATGAGGGCCAGTGACGCTGCGCCCTCTACAGCTAAGATGGTGAACAACAGCTCGACCTGGAGCTGGGCTGCCATGAGTCGCCGGCGATGGCGTAGGCTGCAGTGAGGCTGCAGTGGGCTGCGTGAGTGGCCGTCCAATGGCCGGCGAGCGACTGCCTCACCCAGGAAGAGCGCAATGATAATACCAACATGGGCCAGTGAAGCGACGTCCTCCACAACTAGACTGAAGAACAAAAGGACAGCAACTTGTCTGTTCCCCTTCCCCAATTCCCCAGCACTGTTCCTCTACCCCAATTCCCCCCAAAAATCTTAAAAAACAAAACAAAAAAGATACAGGGAATGAAAAAGGCAGTGGGGAGAACAGAGAGATAAGAGGGAGCAGGAAGGAGGCAGGATGAGGAGGAGAAAAGACAGCGAGAAACAGACACATGGAAGAAGCAGGAGTGAAAGAACAGGGCGAGGGAGGAGTGTGAGAAGCAGACCAGCGGGAAAGTGATGGAGGCAGCGAGAGCGAACGGAAACAGGCTCCGTGGTTCTCGCTGCCCTTATTGATGGTGCTTCATTTCCTTGTGGGTTTGTGGGTTTTGCTTGGGAAATGTTCATTTTCTTTTCTTTTATTTTCTATTCTGTAGGAATTCTTTGAGGTTTGGACTGTGGTTAAGTTCTTTCAGAGAGCGTTTGCATTTGCTACTGTACGTTACCTGAGGGCCCTATCATTCCAAGACGTGTGTGCTTGTATGGTGTCAGTTTCAGAGTTCAGTGCAGGGAATACAAACCACTCAGTGTATTTGAAGCAGAAAGGTGTTTAAAATAGGGAACTGGGTATTTATAAAATCAATGGAGGGGCCGACTGAGTGGCTCAGTTGGTTAAGAGCTTGCTCAAGAGTGTTAGCTCTGAGCACCAGGGTTGCCGGTTCGATTCTCCCATGGGCCAGTGAGCTGCGCCCAAGCTGAGCTGCCGCAGAGCTGCCAACAGGTTCAGCTGGTGAGAGCACGTGCTCCTAACAACAAGGTTGCCTGTTTGAGAGGGTGGCTATGTATGCCCGCCTGCAACTAAAGACTGAACTTGGCACCTTGAGCTGAGCTACCAACCGGGGGGCTCAGGGAATAGAGCACGCGCTGTTAACAACAAGGCTGCCGGTTCTACTCCCGCATGGGAAGGTGGCTACACCCACCCGCAACTAATTGAACACAGCACCTTGAGCTGAGCAGCATGACTGGACTTGGAGCTGAGCTTGCGGCGCTCTCCACAACTAAGACTGAAGGACAACAACTTGGCTGTTCCTCTTCCCCAATTCCCCAATAAAATCTTGAAAAAAAAAAAGATATTTGAATCTGTAATTTAAAAAAAAATCACTGGAAAAACTGGAGGAGTGGTCATCAGGGGGCTCCCTGGCTTGTTGAAGACCATGTGACCGTAGTTTTGACTCCGGAAGCTAGGATTGGGAGGCCACTACTGCTAACTGCAGCTGTTACCCTAACAACCACATCGACCCACAAAGCTGCTGCTGAAACCCTGCAATGCTGCGACTGACCTCTGCCTCAACTGTCTTTTACACCATCTCCACTCCCTGATGGCCAGCAGAGAGAGCGCCTCTGCCTCACTTCCATTTACCAAATCTCACGCAGGTCTGTGCAGTTGGCAGAGCCGAACTCACACCTAGAACCTCGCTGCAAAGAGCCTCGAAAACTAAACTTTGACCTGCCAGCCTCTGCGATATAGAAGTTGGAGGCGTCCTGGGACCGTATTCAGCACAGAGCTCCCAGTAGTTCCTGTTCTGTAACAGCGTGGTTCTGGGAAGCCTTTTGTCAGCATTTGCCTATCGTATCTTTTCTTTCTTTTTTCTTCTTTTTTTTTTTTTTGTTTATCCTGTGAATGCAGGGTTGGTTTAATATTTCAGAAAATCTATTTAATTCACATTATTAACAGAATAATGGATAAAATAATCTGACAACCAAAATTGATAGAGAAAAAGCATTGGATAAAATTCTATAACCTACACAACTAAAAATAAAAATCAGCAAATTAGGAATAAAAAGGAACTTTCTTAATCTGATAAATGACATCTACCAGAAGACCTCTAGATAGTATCCTATGTAATGTTGAAAGATGAAATGTATTCCCCCTAAGATTGTAAAATTAATAAACAGAAACCTCATTTGAAATGGAATCAGGAGGCTAGATGAGAGAACTCTCAGGCAAGGTGTCGCTGAACACATTGCTGACCCCAACAGGCAGAGACACACCTTCTGGCGTCTTTTCTATCCCCTCATTTTAAACCTGTGGGTGACACTAGTCACTGGCTACTGAACACCCACTTCTAATTCCCTTCTTTCTGTATACTTTTGCTACATAGGCTGGGGGTGACTCGCCTCTCTTGCCAGGTGACAACAGTTTTGATGAATGACACACAAGTTTGTTGCGGGGTCTGGGAAGGTTTTTGCTTTTCCTGAAAAAGGAAGCAGTGGGACCATTGTTGCTTCTTTCCCCTTCCTGCCTTCAATGTAGATGTAATGCCTGGAGCCTTGGCCGCCCGTTCTATGACCAAGAGGAAAAGGCCAAGAGAATTGCTGGGGTGCCATCCCCACCTTGCAGCACCAGCAGCCACACACTTCCAAACTTCTACAAGAAAAATGAACCCACTTTGTTAGCCACTGTTAGTTGGTGTTTCTGTTATTTGTATTCAAATAGTAGTCCCAAACAACATAGAACTTTGTTTTTATGTGTGTCGTCTATGAATAACGTATAGATTTTGTTGTGCTCGCTAATCTGAAAGCCTCTGAATTTTTAAATGGGAATTTAATTCATTCCCCTTTCGGTACTGATATGTTTTGACCTATTCCTGCAATCTTGTTCTCTGGGTTTTTTTATGTTAGATTTCCCCCTTTTTCTTACCATCCATTGGATTGATAATTTATTCCTTTTCTCTTTCTTCAGGTGGTTTGGAAGTTGTACATGCAATTTCCTCTATCCCAACTGAGATAATTTTCTGATCTCTTTTTTCTTTTTATGTGCTGTACTTTGAGTACTTTCTACTTAGCTGTCTTTACATCCATGTTATAATCCTTTCTTTTGCAGTATCCAATCTGAAGTCAATTCTCTAAAACAGAACCTTTTTCAGATATAGCATTTTTCAGGTCTAAGATTTCCATTTGGTTCTTTTTTACAGTTTCTGTATCACTCCTAAAAGTTCCCTATACCTCCTCACCCATGGTACCCATCTTTACCTGCAACACCTTTAACACATTTATAATAATGACTTTAGAGTGTTTGCTAATTCGAGCGTCTGGGTTCTCTGTGGGTCTGCTTCTATTGACTGCTCTCTCCTCTTGATTATGGGTTGCATTCTCCTGCTTCTCTGCATGTCTCAGACATTTTGATCTGAACATTATGGATGATACACTGTAGTACAATGGTTTGTCGCCTTCCTCTGAAATGTGATGCATTTTGTTCCAGAAGGCTGTTGCAGTACTGGCAGGTACCGTTGCATTACCAGCAGGTAACCGTGCCCCCGTGGCAGCTTGTTTCTTGCCTTTGTTAGGGTAGCTTTATTTCAGTTTGCCCTCAGTCTGCGATGTGGCCCTCGCTTCTAAAATGTGGCCCTTCTGGGGACTTAATCAATAGCCCAGGAGGTTTACCAAGCATCTCTAACTTGGCTTGACTTGAATGCCAAGCTTTGTGTCAGCAGCT
Source organism: Hipposideros armiger (assembly GCF_001890085.2). Classification (NCBI taxonomy): domain Eukaryota; kingdom Metazoa; phylum Chordata; class Mammalia; order Chiroptera; family Hipposideridae; genus Hipposideros; species Hipposideros armiger. The sequence goes on along the minus strand of NW_017731396.1, from coordinate 5,866,554 downwards.
GGGCAGCTGCTACAATCTCTCTTCAGTCTTTTGGCTTTCCCGTTGTCACTTTCCATCGAGCCCCCTTGGAGGTATGACCTGTACATGCACAGTTGAGGGCTCAGCCAAGGATTTTAGGGGTGTTTGTACACAGACTTTAGGACTTTGTCCTTTCCATTTCCCAGCTACACCAGCAGCCCCAAAATCCAAATTCTGTTTCGTTGGCCCAATAAGACTGCCACTCTGTGTTTGAACTGTATTTCCTGTGTGCTGGGAGACTTAAGGAACGTTCTTGGGGGAAAGCATGTTACGTGTGGCTCTCCACTAGTTTGGTCCCTTCTTTGCTCTCCAGTACCTTCACTTAGTTCTTCATATTCTGTCCTGAGTTTATAATTGCCAGAGGCAGGATGCTTAATCTGATGCATGCTTCTGCGCTATTACCTGAAGTGGACCTTATCCTCTAATGCTTTAATGTACAATGAACTGTATTCAGTACTATCCAGAATTAACCAGTTCTATCCTGCCCTCCAAAAAGACAAAAGCCTGGTCTCTTTTTTCCGTCCCTCCTCTTTCTCCTTCTCCTTGAATTAATCTGGGATCTTCGTTCTCTATTATCATCCATTTGTTAGTTTTGTCACACGTAAACAATGATGTAAATGTCACTGGAAGTCGTAATGGCTTCCAGGCTGGCACTGCCCACCAGACATCACATCTTCTTCTTAGAGTCTCTTTGTCCTGCTGTGTTTCCATCCTTGGGAGCCTTTCAGAGAGCAAATCTGAGAGTGACAGACTTTCTAAGGCTCGTATGCCCCAAATATTTTATTCCGACCTTTCACTTGAATGCGAACTTGGCTGAGTTCAAGCTCATTTTTTCTTAGAACCTTGATGGTATTGCTCTATTTTCTCCTAGTATCCCATGTTGCTGGGGGCTCATATACTTCTTACTCCTCTGTAAGTTCACTTTCTGCTTGTTTTTCCCTTTGGAAGGTTTTTTGTTTGTTTGTTTGTTTGTTTGTTTAATCCTTGGTATTGTGATGTTTTGGGAAATGTGTCTGGGTTGGTCTCATTTTCAAGTGAATCATTTGGCATCAGAGGATTCTTTCCACATGAAAACCTATATCTTCAGATCTGGGAATTTTTCTTCTATTATGTTTTAATTATTATTTTTATGCTGCTTTCTATCCCTGTCTTGAGATTCGTTAAATGCCTTTTAACTTTTATTCACATTTCCTATCCCTTGGCTCCCGCCCCCCTAATAGCCTGTTTTTGTCTCATGGATGTAATATTCTGTCTAATCTCTGAGGATTACTTTAACATGTTTGTGAAATGTTTACATGGGTGCTGGTCTCTGTTTATTGAGTGTTTCGCTTTTCTTGGCATTAGTTTTCCTCAAAGGTTTGGTGATTTTAAATGTTGTGCTCCTGTTTGTGTTTGAAAGGCCCCATTCCCCTGTGTGGAGGCAGGCTCTGATCACGAGCTGGGAAGAGGAAGGACCATGCATCTGGACAATGTGCAGCTGGGATGCAGGCTCCCATCCAGGGGGGGTTCCCGTCTTGCCTGGGGAGTTCTCGCTACATGGGGCTTGTTGTGTCTGTCTCACATCAACGCTCTGGCCTGTGGGCATGCTCACTGACGCAGCTTGCATGAGGTGGGGGTGGGGGTGGGGATGGGAG
>NW_017731396.1:5834693-5864827 GCF_001890085.2 Hipposideros armiger | reverse complement strand
TGGGGTGGGGTGGGTGGGGGAGAAGCTGGCTGGCTGATACTCTGAGGGTGGTTTTCCAGAAAGTCAGCCTGACTACCCCCCCCAGGCTCTGTCCTGTTCCATTTCCATAAGCACCGATCTTTCTCAGAACTCTTGGAACTGCTTTCACAGAAGTCAGGTCCTATGAATATTTTAGCCTTTCTTTGCCTTTGACCCTGTTTCTCCATCAAACCACACCTACCTGCTCTGTAAGATACGAATTCCTGAAACGGCCTGGTGTGCCAATAGGCATGTGTGTTTTCTACGTATAGATGTATTCTTAATTTCCTGAGATTTCAGATGGTTAGCAGGGAAGCAGGAGGCCTGCGTGCATTCGGCTATGGGTGGGCTCTCCATAACTCTATTCAGTTAGGTTCCTGGCTACAAACTATAAAATAGGCGAGCTGCCCCACTCTGAATAGTGTAGCTTGTCTTGGGTGAGGTTCAAATTTAAAGGAGAAAGACCTGCCAACCTCAGGATTTGTAACCACAAAAGGAGTTGAAAACTCACCCTCAAAATTAGCAAATTTGAGAAGAAAACCTTTCAGTGAACTTCCCACCTGAAACCAGTTACAGAGAAGTGAGGCGATAACCAAGTCCGGGGAAATGTACTTGGACTTCTAAGTCAGCCACAGCTTGTGTCAGCAGACACTGATGTATAAATAATATGGCAGAGTTTTATGTGCAACTCTGGGTGTGGCGTCTATGTATGATTCAGAAAGAATAATACGAGTTTGTATAGGTGGAAATGGGCATTTGGGTGGGGTTTAAGCAAGGGCAGAATTATAATGCATCCCGGGCGGATGGTAACGCCTCTTCTGGCCTATAAGGCTGTTCAGAGGGAACTCTGTATCCAGAAAGCTGCCTTTTGGGGATACTGAGAGCTTAGAATCCTTAAGAATACCATCTGAGAAAAAAAATCACATGAATAGAAGTTGTCTGCAAACTGACACTGCAGGTTTTAGAGGAAAACATTTTAAAGAGTGTTTCAGATCCATAAATCAATTTCTTAATGAGATCCTTATCAATGACAGATGACACGTGGCAATCTGTTTATTATTGTTAAAGTTTGTGGATTCCTGCAAAAGGAACAATTGAACTGATTCAGCATCCACTCAGCTTGGAAGGGGGGGGGGGGAAGTGTAGCTTCAAAAACAAAAACAAAAACAGATTTCTGGCTGCTGTCCTTAAAATCCTCCTACACAGCTGATTATCGACAGGATCAACAGCTGCTGGGCTCCACGCTCCCACAGTGCAGCTTTCCTCCCTCAGCCTCTGACTGGCATGTGCCCGTCACAGGCTTGGTCCTAGTGACAGCGACTTTCTCTCGGGCTCTGTACAAGCGTTCTTTCTTTTGCACGAAACCTCTTGGTTCTCAGGCTGAGTCTGATGACGTCACAAACAATGTTTCTTTCAGGATGCCCAGCCCTGCGCCTGGCAAATGGCTGGTTTCTGATAACTGGCAGCTGTTAAACACGTGCGAGCAAGCTCAATAAGCCAAAGTTCCATCACAGAGACAGCTCGCAGGCCAAAGCTACACTGCGTGGAGGCAGACACGCGGCTTGGGGACGCGATGCTGTGCTGTTTTGCACACTCACTCCGCGGCGCTGCCAAGCAGTCCAATGCTGAGTTAGGGGGTAGGGGGAAGGAAAGTCGAGCTAAAAAATCCAAAAAGGTAGGGCTTGCTTGGCACGTTGATGGCAAGGTAAAATTGTGGCAATGCTTGGAGAAGAAAGAACTGCCAGGTTAAATGGACTCTTGTTGTCTTTGGAATGTGGTTATTATAATTTGTACGAACGTGACGCACGGGCTCGGCGCCTCCCCCACCCGGCTGCGCGGGCAGTGAGAACCGAGCCCGCGCTATCTTCACAGTTCTGGGATCATGTGAGCCGGCCACCTGGGCTCCGGCAAGCCCCAGACGTGTAATTAGAGGCTCCAGGCCCCGGTGATGCGCAGACAAGTCTTATCACGCGTCCGGGCTGTTGTGGGTGCGCGTTGCCTCTGCAGCACTGGGGAGTGGGGCGCCCCAGCCTGGCTGAACCGCGGAAACTGTCCAAGAAGCTCGATCGATTACTAAATAGAAAAGTGTGCGCGAGGACACTAGTTCATGCGAGAACACCAGCACAGCCGGGGATTTGGCACATACAAAATGCAGCTTCCTGCGCGCTGCGCCCGAGGCCGCTCAGGGCTCAGGCCAGAAAGACAGACTTATTAGCCTTACACAAGAAGGGAGTGTACAGAAGTCATGCAGTCCCGGGAGGGCGGCGCTGGGCTAAACCCTCCCACTGTAAAATGAAGAAATGTGCACGCACGAAGCATGTGATTAAGATGTTTATTTGACATGGACCCAAAGTTATTTCCGAGGAATGAAGGTGGTGCCTTTCTCCATAAGGATACAAAGTCAAGGTGGCTGATACACACTTATTCCCAAGGATTGGTCCCTCCCCCTTGTCTTTTTACATAGGGAGGGGATAAGCAGCAGATTTATGTGTCGTTGTGGGTACTGTTGTAGTGAACTTGCTGCAGGTTAACTTGCTTGGGGTTCCTGGCAGTTTTCTGGAATCAAATGCTGAGGGGTGATGGGCTTCGAGAGGCAGCTCTTTCTAGGCAGGTGAACACCGGGACTTGGAAGAGTCCACCCTGTCTGTCCCCACCCCTATCCCCATCTCCAGACCCCCATGGGCTGCCCTGCCAGGTGGTGGAACAAAGGGTCAGTTCAGGGTGGAAGGATTTCCTTAGGTACAGAGATCCATCCACGCCAAGTGGGCTGGCCACTGAATTCTGATAACATGAAAGCGGAGGTGAGCTTGTTTAAACATGCTCTGTAAAGTGATTCTCAGCAGCTCAGCAGAAGTATCTGAAAGGTCGACACTTTCAAGTGAAAAGCAAGCATGAAAATGCACATCCCTCAAATTGCATTAGACATGCCTCCCTCAAATTTCACATAGTGACGAGGCCTAAGAGGTGAGGCTAGCCAAGTTTGGACGCATTGGGACCTTCTACTCTATTCTCTCCTTTCCCCAAATAGAACCCAAACTTCTCCTAAAAGTTGTGATGCCCATGTGGAGAGGGAAAGGGCCAGAACATCTGTCCAGTGATCCAGTCTACAAAGAAAATGTGTCTCTGAGTGTATTTTAGTTCGAACCAAACTTGTTTTCCTCAGGACGGGAGCACCCCAAAACTCTAGTCCTGGTTTAGAAATTTAGTTCTCCTGATTCATTTAGACATTTCAGATTGAAAGGTGTGGACCCTCAAGGCTGTGTGTATCTGAAGGCCTTTAAAAGACACACCATTCACCAACCCTCAGAGTTTGAAGTACTTTTTATTATAGCTAATGCAAATTAATCTTGCAGAAGATCATGGCAGATCAAAGTTAACATGTAGTTTATCTTCTCAGTCACCATGACCATAACATATAGTCACATGGCAACATATGAGGTGTGATTAAAAAAATACGGTGAAGTGTAAAAAAATTTATTTCAGTAAAAAACATATTGCCATTAATCCCCCTCAAAATACTCCCCCTTGCTTCAAACACACTCATCCCATCATTCTTACCACTTTCTGAAGCATTTCTGTCTTTAGTTGTTCTGTTGTGGGTGCCTGGATGTCCTGAATTGATTCAAAACGTTTATCTTTCATGGTCATTTTGACTTTAGGGAAGAGCCAGAAGTCACACGGTGCCAGATCCAGTGAATAAAGTGGATGAGGACACACCGTGATGTTTTTGTTTGACAGAAATTGCTGTACCAGAAGTGATGTGTGACACGGCGCCTTTCCGTTGTATAAAAAAAAATACGGTGAGTGCTGGAGTGCCATCCAACGGAAAGGCAGGGATCTTCAATACGGGAAGTGGCGCGTCGAACCTTAGTGACAGTGTGTGACAAGTTTCAACTTGTTGGGTGCAGTCGGGTGTGAGCTACGGTTGAGAGGTGTGTTTAAAATATTCTGTAAACCATCCTCCATCAAGACAATGCTCCATGTCACACATCACTTCTGGTCCAGCAATTTCTGTCAAATAAAGACATTACGCTGTGTCCTCACCCACCTTATTCACTAGACCTGGCACCGTGCGACTTCTGGCTCTTCCCCAAAGTCAAAATGATTCAGGACATGGAGGCAGCCTCAACAGTGCAACTAAAGGCACTCATGAAAGAGGACATCCAGAACTATTTCAGAAAGTGGCAAGAACGATTGGATAAGTGGGTTCCAAGCAATGGGGAATACCATATTTCCCCATGTATAAAACGCACCCTTTTTCGAAAAATTTGGGGTCTAAGAACTGGGTGCGTCTTATACAGTGGTTGTAGATTTTTTTGACAGTGATGAGGAGTTGTATGAATTTTATGATGAATAAAACTTGAGTTCAATAACTTTATGTAATACATTTTTTTTTTCACATTTTGGGCCCCAAATTAAGGTGCATCTTATACATGAGGAAATACGGTATTTTGAGGTGGATTAATGGCAGGCAATGTCTTTCACTGTAATAAGTTTTTGTAAATATTCACCGTATTGTTTGATCACACCTATTTTTAAAGCTTTACTAGCTTTTCACAGAATGCCTAACAGAATGCCAAAATTAATTTGTAAATTAATTTTAAAAAGTAGGACCCAAGTCCATTTTGATAGTAACTATTTTGAGATAAAATACTTTGAGTGTTATGACACGTCAATTTCCTGGTTTTGATAATGGATTATAATTATATGTTATCATTGGGGGAATCTGGGTAATGGGTACGGGGACCTCTCTGTACTATTTTTGAAATTTTTGGGGAATCTATAATTATTTAAAAATAAAGAGTAAAAAAAAAAAACTATTTGCAATAACCATACTAGATGCTTATTTTTAAGAAAAAGGCTCCATATACCCTAAAACTATAAATTACGTGATGAAATTAGAACTAAAAGCATAGCTGAATATCTATTTTGATTCTTGAACCAGTAGACAGATGATAGAGTTATGGATGTAGTTCTGTTTTCTCTATGAAATGCTCTGGAAGAATCTATGGGCCTCTTTTTTGGAATAGGGCCCCTAACAGTGAAGAAACACTCTCTTAAACATGTTCTTTTCATAACATAGTTAAGACAGCACTTGAGACCTAGAGAGAAATAATCAACATGTAAACAAGATCAAACTTCTATTAGCATGTGGAATTTAATAAAAAGATAGGCTACACATCCTGATTATGGCAACCTGGGCAGACTTAAAATTTAGCATTATCCAAATTTTGAGTTGATTTACAATGAGTCATCTGGGCCATAGCTCCTGCTTCCTGCGGTGACAGTCCCTGAGAATAAATTCCCTGGGTTCCTATGGTATTGTGCGGTGCTCCAGCAGGACCCCACATTGATGGGAAAGTGAGGCTCCGGGAAGCTAGGAGGATCATTCACACAGGATGTCCTGACTTCAGGACCGTCCTTTGTTACTGGGGGATACCCGCCTTAAGAGAACTCGGCAATGCATCAGGGGGCAGCTAACAACTGTTTCTGCACTGGCACTGGTCTCAGCAACAGCTAAGCGTGCAGCGTGGGGCTGACCTATGCCATGAGGATGCTTCAGAATTCACTGTGCTCGGTTCTGGTCGAGGATCAAGCTGGCCAACAGTGCCATGGACAGGGTTCTGGTCACATGGCATTAGCATGGCAGCAGAAATTAGCATGGCCAGAAAAAAATAGGAATGTGTATATTCTCCCCCAAATCAAAGAAAATTCCAAAGATAAGAGGGAAAATATGGAACTAGTCTTGACCACAATGCAAAGAAAAGGCAGTGGAGGGGGAATAGCAAAACCTATGAGATGCAGAGTAATGGAGACCCTGCGTTCAGACATTCTCTGCGCTGTTGGGGGCTGGAGGACGCATAGCCGGGCTCGTGGAGCCACACGCCGCTGGTCTGCATCTCACCTGGGGCCCCAAACCTGCCGTTTCTACCTCTGAGTATCTTTCAAAGCCAGTTTTTCTCCAGCTCCACCGCCCACCACCCATCGCAGGATAGCATGTCCTGAAGTCTCCATTTCCTGTAGCTTTTCTCCAGTCTGCTCTCCACAACAGCCACTGTCATCTTTTTAAATAAATCGGATCACATCACTCCCCTGTGTAGATCTTTAAGGAGCGTCCACTACCTTTCCCGCTGTCCACCCTGCTCCTGCCCTAATAACTTCCAGCTTCTGGAAAGGCCCAGCCTTTTCTTTGACGCCTCAGGGTCTTACACTTGTTTCCTCTGCTATTCCTCCCTCTTCACTCGCCTCCTTCAGCTTGATTCCAAGCCTTCAAATCCTACCACCTCAGAGAGGTAGGAGCTTGTCATTGTCACCGCCACTGTCCACTGCTTTTTAGCATTTACCATTCATTCATTGTAATTATGTCCCGCTTTGAGCTCTGTAAGGGCAGGGGTGTGCCTGTTCTCTCAGCACCCAGCATGTGGCTGGTGTTGAACAAATGGCTGTCGAATGAGCTCCTCAGACCCATTTCTTTATCTGTAACAGGCCAGAAAGGACATCTGAGTTTCAGGGTGATGGGGAGTTAACAGATGATCACCACAGTAATTACTGTGGTTTACAGGCAGTTGTCACCAACAAGTCCCTATTGTGTGTATCACCCCCTCCCCCCATTTTACCAATGAGAAAAGTGACGTGCAGAGATTTTTAAGATCTGCCCAACCTATCATCAGAAAGAGGTGGAGTTGGACTTTCGGCCCAGATTGATGTCGGAGTCCTCACTCTGGACTCTGGAGGGTACCGAGCACATGCATGTGCCCAGTTAAGGTCACGGAGAGCTTCACCATCGCCAGGAACCCGAGGTGTGTTGAGAGCAGGAGGAGGGGAAGCAGCTTGATTTTCGCTACAGGGCAGAGGAAAGTGAAGAGAACTGGGCAACCCTGCGGCGTGCCCTCACGGAAGGCATTCCAGCTTCCTTCTGCATCCCAAAGCTGCCAGGTGGACTCGCCAGCTCTGTGAGAGGCGGGCAGGCTAGGGGTCCTTCGGTGGCCTCACTTCAGGCAAGAAGCAGAGCCTCGCAAGGGCCCAGTGTCATCTGGACCTAGTCCTAAAACACCAAACGAGTCACATCAAGTCTATCAGAGCCGGTTTCTTCTGGTTCCTTCCCCTGGATGGGGCCTTGATAGTCATATACCAGCCTCAATTCACGTTCATTCTTATTAAAGGTAAATACAAATAACTCATTTTCACTGTGCATTTGTATATTTAAATACAAATTGCTCAAATTATTTGTCATTTTAGGGAATGACAGTAAATTTCAAGTTTAATATATTAAACTAAAAAAAAAAAAAAACCCCAAAAAAATCTTCCTTTCTGCTTAAAAATGGTAATATTGTCAAATAACTTGAGACATAAAATTTTGTTAAGAGTTTAGGCAAGAAACATTATTAACGGTATCATAAATAAGTATTATAACTTTATTAAAATGAAAAGACAATATTCAAAATAATGCAACAAAAATGAATAAAATCCTTTGTCCAATACTGTACACATAATGCAGAAATCAGTGCATTTTTCTAAAGCACGTTTTAACCTTCATTTAAGTTCATACTAAAATATAAGCTTTAAATAGCTCAAACAATATCATTCAGCAGTTTAAACTGTAAACAGCTTGTTTAAGTGTTAAGAGAACGTTGCAGTAATGTACCTGTTAGCCAGCACCTTCTCTTCTGCGCTTAACTGTACAAGGGAAATACACCGAAGCTGTGGGAGTGGCAGCGCCAGCCATGGGTCTTGCTGCAGCAAAGTGGAGCAGCCAGCTGTGCGAGTTTTAAAAGCAGACGATGCTGATGTGACCTCTGGTATTAAGACACACTGCACTCTTGGTCGGAAGTGTTTTACTGAAAAAGCAGACCAGTCCCCAGGAAATACTGAATAGGAGCCAGCAACACAAGGCCAGCTTGTGTTGTGCTTGTTTATTAATACAGTCTAAAAAACAAAAACAAAAAAACCCCAGCACACATCCCCACGCAGTGACTCGATCACACAGTGACTCGCTGACGCCAACATCCTCAACACCAGCGAACAGTCCGGGTGCCCCGTTTCTGGGAGGCGCATGTGACCGACGGCGGGCCGTTTCAGTGGGTGGAACAAAGCAGGAACTGTAAGGAAAATGTACTAACTCTATTATCTTCTCATTTTCCAAGATGTGAGACATGTGCAGGTGGAAAATATGGTTGCCAAATAAACTGCTATCCCTCCCTTCAACCAAACAGGAAGTATTTTGGGCTTGGGAAGATTTTTAGACTAGGTAGGTAGAGAGCGCCACAGTGAGAACATACACCCTGCCCTCCATGTAAAAGATAACTTGCAAAAATAAATGAAACAAAATATTGACAGGCCGAAGAGCCAGAAATCTTCAAACTTACTGAGCAAAAATAATTTTTTATGATTTTTGATCTAAACTGCATTTTCCTGCATTTGCTGGATTTGCAGTCTATCAGGAGCCATTCTCCAGCTTGAGTTTTTATCATTCTAAATATATATTACTCTAAGACAGCAACTAACTGGTTAATCTGCAACTATGGTCTACGGCTATACCACGAGTTTATACAGAAGGTATATGATGTATGCGTATATGAAGGCTCCCCGGCCTGCCCTCCCGCCCTCCCGGCGTACAGACTCGGGTAGGCCCTTCCCCAGTGCTAACTAAAGCAGGAATCCTCAGCATAGCAGTGCCTCACAACCGCTCTTAGCCTTTCTCTTTAACACAGAGTTCAACTGTTTTGTTCTGTAACCTGAAACGTTTTCCCGTGCACGTCAGCCAAACTGGAACATCGCTTGACCACCGTCTGCTGACCCACGAGTCACAGCCTAGGGAGACACCACATAGGGTGAGTGTTTCCGCTTCACGTGCCCACCCAGGTCCACTTTTGTTTTGGAGTCCAGCTTTTCTGTGGCTGAGGGGACACTGCATTCAGCAGGTGACGGCTGGCTGTGGCTGCCTGCTTCTTCTGCTTCCCGGAAGAACTTCTCGTATTTGTCCATGTACGGCGGCCTCTCAGGCAGGAGGTAATAATGCGTTGAGCTGACCTTCTTCCCATCTTCGATAATGGGCAGGATGCAGGGCACCTTCCCGGCAGACCCTTCGCTGTTCTGTCTTTGTAGAGCTTTGCTGCTGACGTATTTGGGGTCGGGGGCAAAGCTCTGTGTGGGGGGCATGACCCCATTGAGGTAAGACGGCAGGCTTTTAGGACTCGGTGTGCGGGAGTTACTCCGCGAGAGAGGTTCCCGTGGGGGCACTTTCGGAGGCCTGTCTTCATCACTGTACGTGCTAGACGTGACCTCCGCCGACCACCTTCTGTAATCTGGCTTCACGGGCCTGGGAGGTATGGGGACCCGAGGGGGGACCTCAGGTTTGTCCTCGTCGGAGTTGGGAGAAGCTCTGTGTAGATAGCCGGATATCCTTATGGCGGGCTTGTGAAAGGACCCAGCCGGCCCCGAATGAGACCTTCTCAGTCTCCGGTGGGTCTGAAGGGGAGCAGGGTTTGCACTGTGCACACCTGTGCTTTGCTCGGCGGCCTGGCTGAGATCCGCGGAGGACGCAGCGGGGGTATCGATATACGCGTAGTTGATCTGGCCGCAGCCGCGGAAGCTCCGCCTGCCCGGGACGTCGTACTTGAAGTCAGACAGCGTGCGATCTTCTAGAAGCCGGTCCGTGTCCGAGCTGGTGAAGAATTCCACCTCACAGTCTGTATCGTCCTGAGAGGGGCCTTTGGAGGTGGGCGGCAGCGGCGGCAGGGGCCGAGAACCCCGCTCGCACGGAGCCACGCAGGGGAAAACGGAAGGGCAGGCTTTTATGGGCGTGAGTGGGGGGGTAGAAGCACACACCCCATTGACCGAGAGTTTTTTGAGACCACATACAACTCGATCCTCTTCATGTGGTCCCAAGTTCTCACCCAGAGGAATGATAAGAGGGGTCAAGCTGGGCTTCTGAGAGGGGCCGTTTTCTGCAGAGCGCAGGCCGCTCATCGCAGCAGATGTGGAAGAGCGCCCTGGAACCAACGAGAGACATCAGTCAGTAAGAGACCCGCCAGCTCCCACCCGCGACCACAGCCCCGCTACGTGGGCTCCTACAGCTTCCACCTAAACGAACAGAGCGACGTGCCGGCTGGAACCGAGAACACCCAGGCAACAGCCACAGGCGTAATTAGAGGCTGGAGATTGTTAACACACGATCTGGTTCAAAGAACAAATTATCTCTTCTGTCTCCCTCGGACATGTGCACGGCACACACCCACGCACCTCGGGCAGGTTTTGTGACATGTGCAAAATTCGCAGAAGATGAACAGCATGTAATTTACATGAATACCAGACTACGCCAGCCTAGTCATTTACGAGATGCAACCACAGGAGGTGCCGGCTTGCAGGCATAAGGTAAAGTCCTCACTGTCAGCGCGGTCGGAATACTGAGAGTGAGAGCCTGGCTTGCCATGTGATAAGAGGCTCTTGGCAAAAATCTAAGGAACATAATGTTCACATTAAAAGTACTATGTGGTGTATCACCCACTTTTCTAAGTTGTTTTAAGCAACATTTACACTACTTCATCACTTCCAAACAGCCAATAGTAGTAACAAAAGGGACAGGTCTTGTCCAGTTCCTGAAAGTGAAGTGTTTCACAGGTGGGGTTACAACTGAATTCTTGATTTGAAAGATCACACTTCCACAGGCAGACAGTGACTGGGGACCTGGTGCAGTGGTTTGAGAAGAACCGGTGATCCCCAGGACCTGTTGCCACTAGGGGTCAGACTATTGTTGGAAATAGTTCAGACCTTTTCCTCATTTAAAAAGTCACGCTGGAGGACAAGCTAACAGTCCAGACCACGCCACCTTCCGCTCCCAGGGCCAACTTCCCGGATTTGCAGAACACATACCAAGAGATGTTAGGTGCGCCTGACCAGGAGTGTTCAGACTGCAGGCCATGGTTATTGGGTCAACATTGTAAAACTTACTGAAAGGAAAGGAAAGACATCTTGGTCATAAACAAGTTGTGGTCCTATTCTCCATCCCATTTCAATACCCTTCTTCGAGATTCCGGTGGCATGGAGCTCGTCCTTACTTTTCAAACTCCCTGGGCCTGGCCCAGTAGGTCTTCATGGTCCCCATGGCCTGGCCATCGTGTAGAAACCCAGTTTTTAATGGGACCCGAATCTCCTGAGCAGCCACTCCTGCGGATGACATCGTGCCTTATTCTGGGATGTCTCCACACTTGGGATCCTAAAGGTTTGTTAGTTGACCGGTAGCTTTCGTTCCCTAGAGGGATAAAAAGGAGATAAGAGCATGAAGCGAACAACTCAAAATACTCATAAATAGCTAATATTAGAGAATTTGGGGGGATGTTGGAGAGAAAAATTTAGTTATAGACTTTCACTTAATTCTGACAGTTTTACACTCATTCTTACTTCTCGTAAGGATGCTTAAAGGTGGACGCTAAAAATATTTTTTTTCGTAAATACTAATCCAAGATGTATAATGTGTTCAACAAAGCGAGACATGATCGACCGCCTGCAAAAGCGGGCCTCCTAGTGCAGAGGCTGACAGTTTGCACAACAAACCCTGCTTGCCTGCCAAAGCACACAGACCTTTCTCCAGCCTCCTGACACCGGCCTTCCAGGGTGTGCTTGCACTAGGAATGGAGCTCATCTTCCCCCGAGCTAAAAAAGGCATTTCAGAAACCACTGTGTCCCTCCCGTACTGCAGAACTCCCGTTCACTGAAACCTGACCACGCTTTGAGCTTTGATCGGATGAGACGCTCCCGTTGGCACCTGACTATCTATCCCACAACCCCGCATTGATTTGGGTTCTGTATTTCAGGGTTGGCCCTGAGAAGACACATTCTCCAGTTATTACTTGTTCAAGAATAAAGAAATATATGAAGGCACTAATTTCCATTATCTTGTAAAAATCAAGTTCTGCAAGATTACTGGCTTCAGTGGAGGCCTGGGACAGCTTCCTCCTCCCTTTTAGAGACAAACTTAAAGGTACATTCCTTACATTGTCTGAAGTGCCTAGCTGCGAGGCATGGACAACAAAGGCCAAGGAAGTGCAAGTTTTCTTAATCTAGTAGTTCCTCCACTTGAGGGAATCTGTCCCCTCCCACCCCCATCCCCCAGTCACATGTTGCCTGTCTTGGAGTCCCCAGAGGAGCCTCGTTTAAATTCTACTTTTATTACTCATGTTAGCATCAGTGCTAATGTTAATTAGCATCATCTTGGCTGTCTTCAGATAATTCATGTTTGATTAGAATACGTTTAGGACATCATGTGTCAGCTATCTGTGTAACACTGATCCCTTCTGAGATGTGTGCACATAAACTTGGTAACGCTTTCATTCTCACCAAACATTTGTGCACAGGTTTTTGCTTTGTTTTGTTTTGAATGGACAAATCTGTCACCTCCTGCTAGACTTCGAGCTCAGATAAGACGCTCCATCCCAATCGTTAATCATCCTGGGAACACCAGCAGTTGTTCAATAAGGGAATGTTTGTTGAATGAATATTTGTACAACACCTGTTATCACTGATAGAAATTTAATGTACATAATGTGTAAGGCATAGGGTTTTTGCTTTTAGCTAAAGATCCAAACAAATACTTTGCAAGTGTTTACTATTTGTTTTTTTCCACATAAAAAGGAACGAAGAGATAGTAATGTTTCAGTGACAGACTGAGGATGGGTCCCAATTACTGAGTCTCAGGTTTCTACCAAAGTCCACTGTTTTGACATACTAGGCAGAGATTTAAATAGGTTTAAAATAATATTTCAGGCAGCCAAGCATTATTTTTCTTTAATCAGTCTCAGATATGTGATTAAGAGGAGGAAAAAAAGTTATTGGGATGTCTTTTTTTTTTTTAAGGTTGGTTTTTAGATTATTGAAATGAGGCAGATGTGTTTTTCCTTTATTTACCTGAGTCAAGTAAAGCTATATAAACATTTAAAAACCAATTTTGAGAAAAAAATCGCTAGGCACTCCCTCTGTGTACTGAGCCCGCTGTTTTACGGAGCTTTTCTCCAGGCACCCCACAAGCACTGGCAAGGCTATAGGGAAAGTCTCTGTGGTAACACAAAAAAAATGAAAGGCCAGAGAGGAAGGAGAATATGGTATTTAAGTAGTTGGAAAGCACACTTTTGAAGATGGTTCATCCAGATTACAGGAAAATGCTGCGGGGGATTCCGGAGGCCCAGCCCCCACCTGTCTGCAGGCCAACAAGTCCTACCAGCAATGACTGTGTCAGCCTCCTAATGCCATCTAAATCTCAGCTTTCAACAGAACGATTGTGTAACTATCGCCTCTGCTGAAATTGCCTCAGAATGCTAAGCTTACATTTCAATGGTCCCTTAAAATTATTTATATGGTCTAGAAAAAAGTTATTTTTTATTCATTGTTTCCATCACCTACTTGTTAGCTTTCTTAAGAAAAAATTTTTTTAGTATAAAAAGAATTGTGTTCACTAAGCCAGCTCACTTCTGACCACAATAGTGTCTTTGTGTATTCATAGAAGGTGACCTGCCTCTACATTTCAATGGGGAATTGTGAATGGGCCATGTTATGAAACCGTCGGAACTTCCTACTTGCTTGCATGGGAGAAAGCGAGGAGGGCAATATAATTGCATGTTCTCTTCTTTTGGAAAAGAACTTCAAATTGTAGACTCAAAAAGGGTAACCTGCCATAGGTTTGGAAGCAAACTTTTAAAATGTATCCCTCAGATTGTATATGGAGGGTATGAAACCACCTGAAATTCTTTTACACCTTTCTCAGAACTCTTAAGTATTCAATATACATGCTGGGGTGGGTGGTGGATGAATCGGTTTGGTCAACCTCAAGTTAAAAAGAAAAACACTGCTCAAGTGACATTAACTAGTGCTGCAGTGTACTGTTTCCTCTTAACTGTAAACCTAGCTCTGCCTTACAGTTTATTAGGAAAACGATTGCAAAAATATAGCGATGTGGGAAAATCAGTATCAGTCCAGGATGGGATTGTTATAAAATGCAAACATGAAAGCTGATGCTAACCCAGGCGGCATGGGACAGACCAGGATCTAACTAACCGTGGGCATAATAACTTTCCTAAAATGCATACTCTTTAGCCTTTCAGTGTATCAGAAACGCAGTTAAATCCCAGATGTGAACTACTTTTTCCTGTTAAACATCATTTGATTTTTTTTTTTAATTCAAGGAAAACAAACCTCACCCTAAAACCATTAGTTTCTTGAGATGGTCCCTTTATTTTCTCTCTTTCCCCGCATCCCTCCCCGGGTTCTGATCCACTTCTACAGCTTCAGCGACAGCCCTGAGCCTTGACCCCAGCCCTGGCTCAGGCTACCACTTAGCATTTCCTATTGTCTGGTGATTATCTTTCCACTCCGATGGTCCTCTGGCATCCCGGACTCTACAAGCCAAACTCCTCCTGTCACTTACTTCACACCCCAACCCCCTTCCCAGACCAGTTCAGGGTCCAAGGGGATCACACTTTTCCTAGAGGCACCATTTTTAACCCGAGTTACGGCCAATACACATTCAGTGACTGAGTCCGGTGGCCTAATGTCACCTGGTGTCTCAAATCTACCTTCCTTCCGTTCACCGGCACCGCTCTGCCCTGGGTCTGAATGCAGCCAATCCATCCCACACACCAGGCCCAGATCAATCCTCCTCAACTGCAGCTCAAATTAAGATCTCCCGCTGCTTCAGATCTTCTGAATAAAAGCGCCCGAGTCTGGCATCCAGGACTGCACACCAAGGCCACGCTCTACCTTTGCTGAGCTCCTGCTTCTGTTTTCTCAGTGTCGCTAGCAGCATGCCACTCCTCTTTCATGGCTGTCTCCTAGACCACTTTCTCCACAACCCGCGGAGCGAAGCCTGCTGTTCTTGGGCTAGTTCGTGCTGCGCCCCGTTCCTTCCCCATCCTCCGAATCATCTAGGACAGGACCTGTTTCTCCCTGGAGATCCTGGCATCATTCATTTCTAACAAATATTTATTAAATGGATATCGAGAAAATATTCATCTCATTTTTAAAAAGGTACCATGAAAGATTCACATACTGTATATAAATCAGAGAGCTAGGGAAAAAAACAAAGGATTGTAAGGGATAAACTTAATGTGTACTGTAACAAGTTTAGGATATGCAGCAGGCAAGGAAGGAATTTTCATTCAATTCATTTCCAAAATCCAAAGTGGACGGTTTGCAGACTGGGTAAAAACTGTAAGCTCAATGTTTAACAATGTAACTTTCTAAACTGGTTTCTGTTACTGTATATTTACTTAAGGCAGGCAGCAGAGTGCTTTCTGAAAACTACAAATTTCACCTTCTCTTACACACTACTCCTCCTGGATTATATAATGCACCTACTATGTTTTTGCTGTTAAAAACAAAAACCAAAATGTTAATGTTCAAAGTGGATGTTTTGCTTTTCTTTGCACATTCTTTATTGAGGTGAAATCACATGCCTTTATTTTGAGTCCAGTCTCTGAAACTGTTTTCAAAAAAACCAGGCTACCTTAAGCCAGTAACCTAGATCTGCTCACCTTGCCTCCAGATCACATTAATAAATCTCAGGAGCAATCCAGAGGAGGAGGGGCACATTTTTGTCACACAACTCATCCAGCTCTGCCCAGTGCTTCCTTATTTAAAAACGTGTGATGTAATTTCCTTCTTTAAATCTGGTTTTAGAACCTGATTTCTGTTTATTCAGAGTGATAAATGGTCTTTTCAGCTGCATTTAACAATTACCTACCTACCTATTCCCATACCCAGGGAGATACAAGGTAACTATAGAGCCAAAATTTGTAAAAAGAAACTGATTTAGCAACATGACAGATCCCCTGATTTTAGATCCTCCGCAAATAAACCAACACGTGCATGCTCACCTTCATTTTGGAAATGTCTAAAATAGTCACCTTTGGGGGAAAAAAACCCCCAAACAAAACACCACCACAAAAGACATGTGATTCATGTCTAAAGCACTAGTAGCCAAGCTGAATATTTGACACTGATTATTCAACTGAGCTGTTTCATAGAATTTTAATTTTTGTTAATAAGAAAACTTACTGACTTGATATTCATCTATATACTCAGTGTTTATATGAGTTGTAATATTGTGTGACCTGAATTTATTTCCTGAAAGCAAGACTTCAAAATCAAAGGCCCCAATTTGGTTTTTTTCCCCAGGGTTTTCAAATAGGCTATGATTTGGGGAAGGGGAAAAGGGGCAGGCAAGTTAGAAAAACTTCCTTCACTGTAACTTGCTACCATGAAAAAAGCATAAACAGCCTTTACATTAAAGCACAGGCGACTTAATATAATCCATCCACACAAAACAAAACAAAACAAAACAAAAAATCACAAAGGTGACTTAAAACATTTTTTCTATTGTTTTAATAAATTGTAATGAAAATTATCCTGCATGAATTCAAGCTAAACTTGCTGGTTTCAGTAAAGATGGGAAGAGTCCAGCTGGTGCGGATGGGCATTTTTGTCCTTAGCTGCGCCCCTCATGCCTCTTCAACAGGCCTAGTGTATAAGAGCCCATTTGTATGGGGTAAAAACTGAGGCAACAAGGAAAATAATTTATCTTCAGATTGTGAAAATCAAAGCTAAGTGACCTAATTTCTTGAATTTGGAATATTTTCTTGCTAAGTTTTTTAAGAAATGGCAAGCTAACAAAAAACCTATTTGCTGAATTTCCAGTTATCAATAGCCTTTGGAGTCCCCTCGTCTCCTGCACAGTTTTAGTGTGACAGCAGATATATTCTTTTGTCCTTTGTAGTTTTCCTACAGAGAACTCCAGTCAATAGCAACACGCACATGCATGCACACACGATGGAAAAATATTGTTCCTTTTAGACACACACAATAGATTTCTAATTGTAAAAGACAGGTGAATTCTAATTTAAATAACCACAAGCGCAATGTCCTAATGATGGGAATTAAGACTTTAAAATTTCAAATTTACTTAATGAAACTTTAAGTCACCTAATGGGTAACTCTAGATTGTTATCATGAACAAAACCAGTAAGAATAATAATTCATCAGACACTTATCTGACAGGCATTGTTCTAAGTGCTTTATATATATTAATATATTAACTTATTGAATCCTCTCTCAACAACCCTATAGATGGGTTACTATTATTACCCTCATTAACAGAAGGAACTGGAGGCAGAGTAAGTAACTTACTTGGTCAAGGTCGAGTGGTGGGGCTACTTAAACCAGGGAAGGCTGCTCACACCCACACCACCTCAGCAAGCCCTCAGGCAATTAAACCCGCGGAAGATCTGACCCACTACAATGCTCAAGTTTTGAGGGGAGCTCAGACAGATGTCTCTGGGGATTTGCGGCTTGGTAATAGTTTTTCTTGGGTAATCCTTAGACTATGCAAGTTCCTGTTTTACTTCAACTCCCTCAAATTCTTTTGTAAAAGTTATTAGTTGCAGATTTGGCCTATGTATCCTCTAAAAAGGGTGGGTTAAAGTATTACTTTTACATTCCATGCCTACTTCAAACAATTCTTTGGAAGCCCTTAACCTTTAATGATATCACCATCATGTATCCATTACACTATGGTATTTGACATAACAGGTCTGTCTCTACCGGAGAAAGGTCACCACATCCCCCCACACAGGCCTCTTAACACTCTCACAGCATGGATCCCAATGATGGCATTACAAATATCCTGCATTTGTAAAGCACTCAACAAATTACAAAGCACTTTCTAATACATTATCTCACTTGATCCCCACAACATCCCTGTAAGAACAGGCAGGGATTAAAACCTCCATTTTGCAGATGAGGAAATGAAGCAGAGAGGTTAAACATTTTCCTGTTAGCAAAAAGGCCATCCCAGCTCTTCTGCCCTAGAATCCAGCATTTTCTCCACTAAACTACCGCTGCCTCTGCTTTCCATAGTGTCTTGATCATGGCAGCCACCTCATTTCTCCTCCTCAGTTTACAAATGCAGAAACTGATGCACAGGATGGCTAAGTGAAATGCTCAAGATGTAAGCATCAGTCAGTTTCAGAGAGAAAAACAGGAACTCAGAGTGTTTAACTCACAAATTCTTAGCAGGGAAAGATGAAGTATTTTCACAAACAATTATCAAATGCTTATTCTGGACTAGATACTATGCTCGGTGAAAGTGACATGACTGCGGTCAGATGAAGCCTCAGTCCAGTGAGGAAGGAGAGAGACAACAGTTAAGAAGCAAACAACATTTTCAGATTGTGGTCATTTCAGATTCAGTAAGAGGGTAAGGAGGCAGGAGAAGGTACTTACCCAGGAGGTTAGGGAAGGCCTCCCCGAGGCGACTTTTTATATTGAAATCCAAAGCATGGAAAAGAGGCAGCCATGCGAAGAGTCAGGAGAGCTTCCTATGCACAGAGAGTAGTATTTTTTAAAGACAACCTGTAACTCGTAGAGTTTTCATATTCTGTGGGCTTTTAATAAGAGTTATTGGAGTCTTCTAATGCTCACCTTCCTGCTTCCTCTGTTAAACTGTAATGTTTTGTTGGATCCTGGCACTTTGTGGAGTTGAAAAGGCTTACTTCATGTAGCCAGAGCCCCATATTTTTAAAATATGGAGGCCTGGAAGACTGGCCTTTTAGTAATACTGCCCAATTTTATGATATAAGGAACCGGATTAAAATATCACCAGCAACTCTGAATCGTGGAATCTTTTGTTTTCCTTCTGAAGTCTGAATCCCACACTAACTTTTCCCTACCTTAAAACTAACTTCTCTATTACACTCACATTCAGAACCCTGCAACTCCCCAGTTTTATCTCGCCTCACAAAACATGTGTTTATATTGTGCAAACAACGCCAGAATGCCACAACTGGATTTTATCTAGTGAGTCCTTCATGAGCTTTTATAAAGTATGGCCAAACACCAGCACTGAAGGATGCCACAGGAGTCCTGATGATGAAGCACCCATTCAAATGTATTCAGATTAAGAGCCAGAGTTGTTTCTCTGGTAGAGGGAGCCTGTGACACTCAGATTCCTGGAATTATCCTTGGCACCACCTCCTCCCTCCTCTGCTCACCTTTCTAAAGCAACCGATGGTATGTAGACATTCAGGTCAGTTTCAAGCATGTTAGATTGTACCTGTAATTTAGCAACTTGCTTTTAAAAGCTACCATCAGTGTTAGCATAAAGGAACTATTATCTGGTTCAACTTCTGAGAAGCAGCAGTTGAGTTACTTTCACACAAAAACTCAAGTCTACAGTATAAATTTCAAATCTCATAGAAAGAGTGACCAGTATCTTCTGTGAACTGAAAGTAGGAAAAACAATTCATTGAAACAGTAATTTTACCTATGTGTCAAAATACGAATCCTTCAGACATCTCCTAACAGCCATAAAAAAACAGATTTGCTTTTCAACCCTTATCAGTGGCGGATCCAATCCTGCTGAGCTTTAAAGTGTAAAATATGCTTCCGTGCAATTATTTTATCAACCATCAACTATGTGCAAGGGTGCATAAGACAGAAGGTGGACAAGGCAGTGTTCCTGCAGTTAAGAAGTTTGCAATCTAATATACATTAGGTTATAAATCATTAGTCTAACATCTCCATCACCTAGTAGGAGTAGCCACTGGACACAGCTGAAAATAAACCCGAGTGAAGGGAGAGGGATGACAAATAGTGTATGAAGTCCATGCTAAAACCTGTGTGTATTTCTTCTCCTCACATTTCCTAATAATATCTGGACGAGAGCTTGGTTGCTAACATACTGGTAACAATCAGTCAGCATGTTAACAAGAAACCAACTTTTATTTGGGTCTTAGCAAAATCTGGTCATTTCCTGAAATGGGTACCTTGATGGTCTTTGGTCTGTTTAAATAAAACTTCACTTAAAACTGTATAATTACAGACATGCAAAAAGAAAGAAAAAAAAAGAAAAGCGGTTAAAAAAAAAAAAAAACCCAGCAAGACTAGGCATGGTGAACTTAAGATGTTTCAGTCTCAACAAACGTATACCATTGCATTCTTACAGATCCATAAAAGCTTAAAACTCTGCAGAACACTTGCTCTTCAGAAGGAAAAAAAAAAAAAGCGTTTTAACCTCACCTTTCTTCACCCCTGACAGTTGCCTAGAAACCAGTCCTGCCCTACCTGTGTTGCAGGTGTACCTCAAGTCACCAACACATCTCTTTTAAAGCTACAGCCTCTGACTGCACTTAAGTTTATGACTAACAATCTATTCATATTTTTTATCAGGTAGGAGACTGGTTTCTTTCAAGCAATGACGAAATCCTAATAAAGACTTAGCAAGGACCAATACAGCACCAATCACGGTTAAGGAGTCATCTCATTTGTAATAAGACTAGGATATACATATAAATACACACATACACACGAGAAATACCCAATGAGCGCTCACGTTTTGAACAGAATTCTGCGGTTCCTTTCCTTTTGAAGCACTATTTAGGACGCTCACAGCACAGTCACATTTCTAGGAGAGGAGGAGGGCACGGAACTACTGGATGAATTAAAGAATGCCGACTGGGGTTGACTGTCGTCGCCGAGGCTAAGCAGAGGGGTCGCGGGTCAGAGCCGGTGCCGATCACGGGCCAGCAATCACCCACCGCAGCTTTTGGGATGGGACATATGGGCACACGGCGCGCACCAGGGTAACGCAGCCCCCATTGTGAAAAAGGAGAACGCCCGAGGCCGCCGCCAGTCCGCGGGCGCGGGACCCCGGCTCGCCGCTCCGTCCCCTCCGCAGCGGTCCCGGCGCCCGGTGCGCGGCCGGCGAGGCGAGAGGCGCCCCCAGGCCCATCTGCGTGCCCAGGCCGGTCCCTCCCTCCGTCTCTCCGTCCGTCCCAGGGAGACTCCGCGTCTGGCGACCCTCTTCGCCGGGAGACCCGCCCTGCGTCGGGGGCCGCCCGCAGCCCGGAGCGGCGGGGGCGCGGCGCCGCCCTCCCCACCCCCAGCCCGCAGGCCCCTTACCCCCGTGGAGCCGCGGCTGCCCCACGGCGCCCTCCCGCGCATGTCCGTCCCGGCTGGCTCAGCGCCGCGGGCTCAGGGGCCCCGACACCGCGCAGGCGCCTCGCCGCTCGCAGCCGCTCGCCCGCCGCTCGCGCTCCCCGCTCGCACTCGGCCGCCGTCGCTCGACCGCCGCAGCTAGTCTTTTAAGTAAGTCGTGACGTTGTCGCCCGCCGCCCCACCTCCCCCGCGCAGCCAATCCGGGCTGCGAGCCGCTTAAAGGGGCGATGCCGCGGCCGGGCGCGCGCGTGGGGTCCACCCGCGTCGCGCGGCCCTGCGGGGGCCGCCTTTGTCTCCCCAGAGGCGTTTCGGGGCCGCCGCGGCCCCACGCCTCCCCTCCGCCGGACCCGAGCGGCCGCTGCCGAGCCCGGGAACGCCTCACACGGACTTTTCCTCCGAAGCGTGCGGGCAGCCCGGCCTCGGCAGTGGTTCCTGCCTCACCCCAAGGCGGCGCCGTGCTTCGCCTGGAGTTTCCCGTCGCTTCCAGCCGCGGGGACGGCTTTTGCGCGTTTCCTCCTGTCTGCGGGCCGCCGCCGCGTGGGTGGGCGGAGGCACCGGGAGAAGGCGAGAGGAGCCTCCTCGGGCCGGTCTCCGTCCCTCCGCAGGCCCCGCGGTCACCACGAGGCCCGCGGGCTGCAGCGTGGGAGGGACAGCGAGGTGGCAGCGTGGGACAGCCTGGAACAGCGAGGGACAGTGTGGGGTAGCACAGTACAGGGTAGGACAGTAAGGGGCAGTATGGGACAGCTCGAGACAGTGAAGGGCAGCGAGGCCACATCGGCGAGGCCCTTTCATCTGCGCATTGAGAGCGGGTCCACCCAGCCGCCTCTCCTCTGACCGACCACATGTTTGAAAATCTAAGCCAGACCCCGGTGGCCCGTTGGCCTGACCAGAGCCACCCACGGGCCTCCAGAAGGAGCACCTCCTTCCCCAACCTGGCGTTCCCTTGCGTTCCCAACGTTGAGCTGACCCATGCTGGCCTCGACATCTCTTGGCATGGGGGCCGCCATTGATGCCCCAGGACAAGACGCCAGCGAGCCCGTGGGAGGAGGTTTCTTGGGGCGCCAGTGATGCAACTTAGGCTTATAGTTTAACCGTAAAATAAATAATACAAATGATAACAAACCAAGAGTAAGTAAAGTAAGAAAAAAAGCAAACAGACAGAAACCCTCCAGTTTTAACTAGAACAAATGCCCTGAAGGGTCCTCTGTTGAGTGGCGGCCATAGACCTCTCGCTGAGCTCTTCTCTACGTGGAACCCCTGCTTGCATTTCGGCAGTCACGCCCGACAGTTGCACATTTCGCACTGCCTAATTGGGCTAGTTTAACATATGGAATGGGAGATTCCGACCTCATTATCAGGTTAACTATTAACTTTGCACTCCATGAAACGATTTGTCTTCTCTACCCTGTGATTTACTTACATTCTCCTGAATTTAATTCAAAGGCCTAATTTTGAATCCAAGTCCTTACACACACACACACACACACACATACACACACACGCACACATGCACGCACGCCCTGAAGTACCCCTTTGCCCTCTTTCAGTTGCAACATAAATGAATGTTTAGCAGAGATAACGCTATCCTTTCTGACCGGCAGGCTCCTGGATTGCAGAGGCTTTGGGCCATTTTCATGCCTAGGCTACTTATCAACAATCCAGTAATTTCATCTTTTTGTCAACTTATCTTCTTATTGCCATTCATTTAGTATTATTTTCGGATGATGGAAATTAGTCACAACTAATTGCTGGGTTTCTTACCAAATTAACTAGGTTTTTTGATTCACAGAAAATCCAGCTTCCCCCCCCCCCCCCATTTTGGCGTCATTGATGTTGACGGCTCACCCATACGCTGTTATCAGTGTAAAAAAAGGATCAGCGGGAAAAGTGAGTTGCTGGAGAGCATCTTTTCAGGCTTCACAGTGCAGCATTTACTGAATGGAGACCTAGATCAGCTCAGGTTTCATCTGAAAAGAACCCTAGCTACGCTGTTTCAAGTTGCTACAATACAGGGGTAATTTGTGCTGGCCTTATTGGCATGCTTTTTCATCTCCCTATTCATAAAACAGTGATAGTCACCAGAGCAACCATCAAACACACCCCTTCTTTAGAGAAAGAAGATCAACAGGATACTTACTATGTGGTTGCGAGCTGTATGGTGTGCTCATGTTTGGGTAAATTGTCAAAAAACATGAAATCACATGAGTAATATGTGATTAATCCGATTTTTTCTTATCTATTTTAAGCTTGCAAAATAAATATCATGATTTATTCATTTTGGGAGGGGGCGGGGCGGGGAATCCAGTTGTAGCTGATAGCCTACTGAATTTTGCTTACCATTTTATTAATATAATATGGCTTTCTCAGCTGTGAATGAATTGCATGAGGAGGCTTATACCCCACAAATCTTTTATCTAATAGTCTACTAAGGCTATTTTGTAATACCATTGATATTATGTCAATAATAGAGTATTGGGGGAAGAATTCAAAGGAAAATGCTAAACAAGTTGAAATATTAGCAAATTGCATTTATCATTCATTGACTTCTAACAGATTAGAACGCTAGTTTAGAGCTTTAGGGGAAAAAAAATATTCTCTTTGTACTGAACCTAACTTGTTTTAAATTGTCTCCAGTAAGAAATTTAAAGTCGGACAATGTTGGTTTTTTAAAAAATATATCTCTCGTAGTCCATTTAATTTTGAAGCTATTTTACAAGGAATTTATATTAGCTGATTGCTTTTCATATTGAACTCCCCCAAACATAACATCTGAAACATTAGACTTCCATCACATTGACCCAGATTGTCACTTTGCACTTGCCCTTCTTTCAGTGTAAGAAGAAGCTGTCCTTGGAGTGAGAACAAGGGAAGGTTCTGGCTCCGAAACCTTAGGCTTTGCTTTCCTAAGGACACTGCTCTTTTCTCTCCTCTCCCAGTCCTTCCACAAGTCATGCGTAGCCGTAAATAGGCTGGACAGGGGCCTTTCAATGCTTCCAAATTTATATTTTGACACTATTTGAACCCCGCAGGCGTGTACACATTTTGATATTTATTCTTGATTATAAATGTTTTTGTGTTCCTCCTTTTGAACAAAGAAATATCTTAAAGTGAGACACTTTCTTTCTGCATTACCCTTAGTCCTAGAGCCTTTACTTTTGTTCATTCGCAATTTAACTATGCACTTTTTTTTTTTTACTAATTTATAAACAAGTGTGCGGTAAAAAACATACATGACAATGGAATAATTGCATTTCTTAGAGGTCACTTTGTTAGTGTGCCACTTTCTGTTTTGGAAACATCTGGGCACAGATACATATATTTATATATCCAATAAACTTGGCTGATTACTTTAAGACACACATGCTGATAAGAGCCGAGATTCATTCATGAGGAATGCCTCGTCACTATCGAAGCCTTTACTGAGCTTTCAACTCTAGCAGCCATTTGACAAGTGGCACAGAAAAAGATTTCTTTAAAATTTCCATTTTCTTTTATGTAGTTAGGGATACTACACCCCCTTCCTAGCTTTTCCTCTAAAAAAGAAAGCAAGAAACAAGCAAGCAAGCAAGAAAGACTATACTCGTATACAATATACTCAGCCTGTGAGACGATTGAGCGGGCTGGTTTTAATTTATCTATTGTTTTATTGTCTATTGTTTTAAGTGTTAGCTTAACTACGTATTCTTAGTATGCATTTTAGAGAGGCTTTTTGTATAGTTGCTTATTCTTAATTGAGCCACTTTTCACTTACTTAATGCTCCCTTAATGTACATTTGATACTATTGGTGATTACTGTATTTCTAGTTCTATCCTGTTTCTAGAACTTACAACCATCAGAATTTTTTAGTGCCCTATAGATACATTAATTTAATATGTACATGTTTACTAGACAATTTTTTCAAATTTCTTTTGAACACTAACCTGAGTTTATCTTCAAATGTAAACATTTTCTCCCAAGTAAGTGCTGCATTTCCAATTAGCTGGCCAGTAGGGGGTGCTGTCGTCCCTTGCAAAATAAATAAATAAATTAAAAATATTAATGTAAACCCTTCATAAGAGATTTCAGAAATATATTTCACTCCTTCATTGCCAGCGACACAGATGAGATATGTTTATATCGATGCAAGTAAATAGTTCAGCATATGTATGGCAAGTAAAATTGTTATATTAAGAAAAGGAAACTTTGAGATGTTTACTTCTTTGAATTTAGTTCTAAAATAATTTGGTATTCTTTTACCAAATTGATCCCTTGGTAGCAGATACTTTCCTTCATTCTGGATAAAAGAAGGATAAGAAAAATGGTGCAATGATGGAGAGCCCAGGCTCTGGAATTGGAGGTTTGGGTGTGAATCCCAGCTCTGGCTGTATGACTTAGGCAAGCAACTTAATTTCTTATAAGCTGCGGATAACTACTTTTTACTCCACTGGGGTACTGGATGAATAAATGAGAGTATACGTGTAAAAGTGTTTAGAACACGGCTTGGCCCCATCAGGGTTCGATAACTGTTAGTTGTTTTTTTTTATCTATATTGTTATTCTCATTGTTATTGTTCTGTTTTCTTTGAGAGATTTTTTAACACCTTTCATTGCAAGATTCCAAAATTCTCTATTGCTTATTAGTATACATGATTTGTCAAGGAGGTTGTTTCATTAAATTCCAGGAGCATAAATGATTTATAAGATAAAATGTCTTACTTTATCTGCAGTATTTCCACTTAAGAGGCTATAAAATCTTAAGCCAAAGAAAGGCATCTGTCATAGTGAAATTTTAGGCACCAGCAGTTCTTGGGGAGATAGGCTATCAGCAGGGGGAATCTTCTAGCATCTCTCAAGGGAAGGTAACAAGTAGCCTTATGTCTATGAGCATGTACTTAGAAGTCCATACTCATAAACACCCATAGGCATGTTTCCTTTAAAAAATAATAGATTGAATTTGTGCATAAACTTAAAGTCCCTGCAGAACTTTTAAATCTGAACAGCTTTACCATATTCTCTGGAATGTTTACAGTAGCGACTAGGTACAGTAGCATTGAAAAGCACTGAAGGAATGCCAACACTTCTTGGTATTTCTAACTTTATTCACGCATACATTTATCCATTCATCCATCAGTAAATATTTATTGAACTCCTACTGCGTGCCAGTCCATGCTAGGTACCCAGCAGTGAGCAAGGGAGACACAATCCCTGTCCTCAGAGAACTTTCGGCTGTGGGTATTATGGACAAGCACAGGGGAAGTGGGATGGTCTGGTGTGATAGGGGGCTGGCAGTGTGCTGTGGGAATATTAGGACAGGACCAGCCCAGCCCTGAGGGAGTCAGGAGAGCCTTCCAGACCCAGGAAGGTCTACACTTCAGCTGTGGGAAGAAGAGGAGGTTGACGTCACTATCAATGACAAGAAGGTAAGAGATGAGGCCAGAGAGGTTAAACAGAGGCCATATTTTTCTTGACTGTATAAGCCATATACTAAGAAGTTCAGACTCTGTACTCAAAGTAGGGGAGCCATTGAAAAAGTCTGAAGTGGACAGTGACAGGTTTAAATTTCTGAGTTAGAGAGGTCACTCTTGTTGCCGTAGACATCATGTGACCAAAAGAGTTGTAATTTTGGGTTAGGGGTGCTATGTTACCTTCTTAGTTCTGACTTATTTCTGGCCAGGGTATCAGTTCTTCTAACTCTGGGATGTGGAGGCTTGGCAGTAATTATGAAGCAGATGAAAAACAAGAAAGCAGGCAGAGAGAAAGAGAAACAAATGCAGGCTATTGGTCAGCTCTTTGGTCTTTACCCACTTAGGGTAACAGGAGTGGTGTCTGTGGCTTGTTTGGTGAAATACAGGTTGACATGCATGATCTTCTACAATAAATCCATTTGTGTCTATGACATTGCCCAAGCCACAAATAGCCCGTGGAGACATCACTAGAACTCAGGGCTTTAGGTTGAATGTTCCTTTTATCGGGGAGGATATGAACTTAAATCTGTTATAAAGGGTTAGATGAATGTTGGTTGATACTTTAGTTAAATTTTGCCAGTATATTTGTCACTAGAATTTCTTTTGAGTTGTTTCTGACCTCTTCCTTAGTCAATCTAAGACTATGGAATTAAAAAGTTCCAGATTCTACGTTTCTTAAAATAATGCTTGTGAATGACCAGTATTTTAAAGGTGGAAGATTTATTTTCCTATAAAAGGGCATATTTGATTTTGTCATTAAGACAGTTCCTATGTTTCTGTTGTAAAACGTGTGATTGTATCATTAACCAGAGGACGCTGTGATTAATGAAAGCTGTTATTAAAAAAAGTGACAAAAATGTAATTTTCACTGATAAAGAAATATAATAAAATCTACTCCCTATTAATGCATATTGTTGTGATCCATTAGAGGGCACTTCATGATATCCAGGGTAAGAATTATATTCATTCAACAATTTTACGGAGAGTCTACTGTACTTCTGATGGTTTCTACTTTTTCAAGGTAAAATTCAGAAAAATTTCCACTCATTTGAGCTTTATGGTTGTTTGTATTTTAAGTTTTCTTTAACACTTAAAATGAAGCATTTGCCCCATCTTGTTAATTAGAGTATATGATCCTTTACTGACTGTTATTTATTTTATATCTCCTATTGTTGACTCTCTTGGTCATAGGTATAAGCTTAAATTATACGAGGGAGGGCTTGGTGAGTGCAGACAGCCTAATAGATATAAAAATGCAAAAGACTCTTCAGAGCAAGGCTGTAGATTCTACCTCCTTAAAAAACTTGAAGAATCAAATAGACTCTTTTTTTTTAAAGATTTTTATTGGGGAATTGGGGTATGGGAACAGCGCTGGGGAATTGGGGGAAGGCGAACAGACAAGTTGCTGTCTTTTTTGTTCTTCAGCAAAAAAAAAGGAGGACGTTGCTTCACTAGCTAGCCCAAGTTGGCACCATCATTGCGCTCTTCTCGGGCGAGGCAGATCAGTCTCTGGCTTCTGGACAGCTGCTCACGGTGGCTTGAGGGCCTCTAACACTGGCTGCTGGCTACACACGCTGGCTGCTGGCTACACACGGTAGCCCATGGCAACCCACTGCAGCAGGGGCTGCAGCCTACGCTGTCACCGGCGACTCACGGCAGCCCAGCTCCAGGTTGAGCTGTTGTTCAGCATCTTAGCTGTGGAGGGCAGTGTCACTGGCCCTCATATGTGGGATCCGAACCGGGGCCCTCTGGCATCCCAAGCCAGTTCTTAACCAACGTGCCACTCAGCCGGCCCTCAAATAGACTCTTGAACCACTATTTTTACTAGCACCCTAAACTGAGAGAGTAGTCATAACTAGAGAAAGCTATGTACCCAAAGATGTTCGATGCAGTGTCATTTATAATAGTGGAAAGCTGGCCTATTAGCAGGACAACTGGTCAAGTAAAATATGGATTATCTATTCAGCTATTAGAATGATGCTTATGATGATTTTGTAATTAGGCATAGTAACCAATAATAGCTAACAGTTTTGTGGCATTTACTGAGAACCAGGCACTGTTCTAAGGCTTTATGTATACAAATTAATTTAACTTTCACAACAACCCTCTGAGGTACATGCTATTCCTATGCCCAGTTTATGACGGAGGTTAAGTAATATGCCCAGTTACAAAGCTCGTAACTGGATTCAAACCAAGGCCATTAGTTTACTTTTTACAGCTACAAATTCTCCCAGTATCATGTTTAGTGAAAAAAGTGGAATACAGAATTGAATGTGGAATATCTATCCTCATGTGATCAATTAGGATTTTTTTTTTAAAGATTTTATTGGGGAATCTGGGAAGGGGAACAGACAAGTTGCTGTCCTTTTGTTCTTCTCAATTAGGGTTTTTAAATTTGCCAGTGACAGAAAATCTGACTTAAATTTGTTAAAAAAATAAAAAGAATTCAGTGGTTCAGTAATGGGAAAGTCTAAGGGTATGTAGCTGTATGTACTGCTTTCTTCAGGTGCTCAATGTCCCCAGATCAGGGCTTTCTTTAACTTGTGGCTTTGTCCTCTTTTGTATTGATTGTGTCTTGTGATTCCTCAGTGGCATGTTGGCTGCCAGCAGCAACAAGAGGTTAGATGGCTGTTGGGAAACCCAATTTAAAAAAAAAAAAAAAAGATCTCATTTAGTGGTTCGAACAAAAACCTGGGCCGGATTCTCACTAGTTCAAACTGAAGGCTAGAGAATGCCGTGCTCTGATTGGCCAAGCCTGAGCACGAGCCCACCCTTGGAATCATGGGTAGAATCAGCTCCATCTGAAGCATAAGAACTGAGAGAGTAGAGGAGGTGTTAGTTTTCTACAGTGAAACTGGTGAATGGACTAGGAGAAAAGAGAGACGGGTGTTTTCAGTATACGTACCCGCAACAACCGTTTCTTTTTTTTAGTCTGTAAGATACGCATTTAAAACTGTGAACTTAATAAATTTCTTGACGTTTTTCTGTTCCTTGACCTCCTTTTTTGATGCCTCCTCAGTCCTTTTCAGCCTTCTGCTCTTCTTTTGCTTGGGTGCTTAGCTGTAGGGATTCTCCGAAGTTATCTTGTGTGTTTCTAACTTAGTCATCTTATTCAGTTCCTGAACATTTATGATTACCTGTATACGAAGTGCACCCAAATCTAATTGTAGCCCTGTCTTCTTTCTCGACCTTTAATAACACATTTCCAGTTTTTTACCAGCGCTTCTCCTTTGGATATTTGTAGCAGACTGGCTTGCTTGGGAAGCAGGCTTTGAGATGGAGTGTGTCATTAGAGTGTGCTCTTGGGCTCTGTTGAAGCAAAGTGGAGGAAGCCATGTGGGTAGAAGTTGAGCTGTGATGCAGCGCCAATATAGGCCTTGGCTGGTCCTCTATTTTTTTTTTTTTTTAGTGGTTATCTAGAAATCATGAAATTCATACTTGTGCAGAATTTTAATCTCTCTCTTTTTAGCACCACTAATTGAACATTATCATCATTGGTTATATGACAGTCAATACTTATTTAGGTATAACCATATATCTTCTTTGTTCATCATTCTTTCATATCCCTCAGATTTTTTTTTTTTTAATTTTTATTTTTTTAGCTGAGCCATCCTGCTACCTGTTGGCAGCCCAGCGGCTGCTCAGCTTGGGCCAGGACTCGAACCGCTGTTGCTCAGAGCTCAAACTCTTGAG
>NW_017731396.1:5829923-5834178 GCF_001890085.2 Hipposideros armiger | reverse complement strand
TGGAGGGCAGTGTCACTGGCCCTCATATGTGGGATCCGAACCGGGGCCCTCTGGCATCCCAAGCGAGTTCTTAACCATCGCGCCACTCGGCCGGCCCTTATAGGGTTAGTTTTTTTTCTACAATATATTTCTTTTAAAAGTTCCTTTAGGGATAATTGATTGGTTGAAACTCTAAAACTAGCAGTTTTTGTTTGCTTGAAAATGTATTTTTTCACCCTCCTTCTTGAAGGATAACTTCACGTATATACAACTCTCAGTTGATACATTTTTCCTCAGAATTTTGAAAGTATTATTTCACTGTCTTCTAATATTATCATTACCGATGAAAAATTTGGTTTTGGTCTAATTTTTTTTTTAATTGTCTTTTTATGTAGGTGTTATCTTTTCTCTCTCTCTTTAAAGCCTTTCTCTTTATTGGTGAATTGCAATTTGTTTACAATTGGTCTATGGAAGTTCTTTCATTTGTATCTGAGGATTATTGTATTTGATCAGTTCTAGAAAATTGTTAGGTATTATTTTATTGCCTCCCCATTCTTTTTTTCTGTAACTTTGATTAGATGAGTAATAGACCTTCTTACTCTGTCCTTTGTGTTTCTTAACTGTTTTGTATTTTCTGTTCCTTTCTCTCTGTGCTGGATTTTGTGTAATTTCTTCACATTTGTCTTCCAATTTGTTATTGCTCTCTTTAACTATATCTGTTACTTAACATTAACTGACTTTATAACATCGATTATTGTATTTGTCATGTTTAGATATTGCATTTGATTTTATTTCAAATATGCTTGATCATTTTTTATAATCTCTTTTTCCTTCTCTAAAATTTTCTTTTATTTCTTTAACTATAGTAAGCATAATATTTTATATTTGGCATCTAAAAATTCCAACATCTTCAGTCTTTGTGGGTCTACTTCTGCTGTTAGTTTTTTTCCTTAGCCTTTTTTTTAGTAACTTGTTTCCTCATGCATTTTGTGCTTTTTGATTCGAAGCTTATACTCTTTGGAACTTTATCTGTGGGAATTCAGAGGTTGTTGTTTGTTTATGCTAGACACCTAGACGCACTACTGAGCCAGGATCATTTGAATAAACAGAATTTTTGGCTAGGAGTTGTAGGGCTGCCACACAGAAACTGTGGGTTTTGACCTGTGTAAGGACGGGCTTGTGAATTCTTAGGGGAAGTTTTTTTCCTTTCCACCTCAGCCTAGATATGAACAAGCAAGTATAGTAAGGTGCCTTTAAGGATGGGGATACATTCTGAGAAACGTGTTGTTGGGCAACTTAGACGTTGTGCGAACGTCATAGAGTGCACTTACACAAACCTAGATGGTGCCTACTGCACACCGAGGCTACATGGTACAGCCTATTGCTCCTAGGCTACAAGCCTGGACAGCGTGTTACTGTATAAGACAACATGAGATTAAATCAAGCACGAGAGAGAATGATGCCATCGAGAGACATGATAAACATGAGCTGGATGAGGCTGCTGCCAGCGAAACAGGGTTTTACAGCAAACTTTTTATTAGTAGAAAGAGTACACTCTAAAATAACAATAAAAAGTATAGTATAGCAAATACACAAGCCAGAAGCATAGGTGTTTATTACCATTATCAAGTATTATTTACTGTACATGATTGCATGTGCTATACTTTTATATGACTGGCAGCGCAGTGGGTTTGTTTATACCAGCATCACCACAGACACATGAGTAATGAATGTATTGCGCTATGAAGTTACAACGGATATGGTGTCACTGGGTGATGGGAATTTTTTAGCTCCATTATAATCTTGTGGGACCACCATCATATATGCAGTCTCTTATTGACCGAAACATCATTATGTGGCCTATGACTATATCCTCGGCGTCTCCTTCTTCAAACATTTCCCTAATTCATCTACTGACGGTGTCACCTTTTAGGGTCCCAACTTTATGCAATCTTTCCTATGGCCTCTCACTCTGTGCAGGTACCTGGCTTTGTCTCACAGATCCCACAGACTC
Source organism: Hipposideros armiger (assembly GCF_001890085.2). Taxonomy (NCBI): domain Eukaryota; kingdom Metazoa; phylum Chordata; class Mammalia; order Chiroptera; family Hipposideridae; genus Hipposideros; species Hipposideros armiger. Next base: position 5,832,185 of record NW_017731396.1, on the reverse strand, counting down.
AACCCACTAAAACTCAAGGCCAGGAGCCAATGAAGTTTTCTATAAAGGGTCAGATATAAATATTTTAGGCTTTGCAGGCCATGTGGTCTCTGTCGCACCTACTCAGCTCTGCCCTTGTAGCATGAAAGCAGGCATAGACAATACATTAATGAATGGGTGGGGCTGTGTTCCAATAAAACTTTATTTACAAAAACAGGTGGCAAGCTTTATTTGGCCTCTGGACTATAGTTTGCTGACCTCTGCTCTTGGCCATTGGGAATTGGCAAATGACCTCAATTGGCAGATGCAAATTTCATCATTTCCTTACCTATTTAGAGTCGGACTTTCTTCCTAGGTCAGGTCTCTGAGGATTTTACTTAGGATTTTGCCAGTCCTGTCATGCATTTATAAAGATGTTTTAAATGCAGTTGAGTTGTTCTGGGCCGGGAGGGTTTCTCTGGATGTCTAGTCCACCATTGGTACAGATTTTCTCAGACTGTCAAGCTGCTCAGAGACCTTTAATAAGCACACTTGCCTAACTTAGTGAGTTCAGACTTCTCAGGTGGGCATTTAAGGCTTTTGACTCTCTGTCTGTATCCGGGCTTTCCATGTCTTAGCTCCCTTACAATTACCATGCTTTCAGCCAAATTAGAATACTCAGCTTTCTTGAATAAGCCTTTCCCCCGCCCCATCTCTCTCCCATTTTTGTGCTGTTCCCTGTACTGTCCTTACATGTCTGTTTCCCATGGCAACAGTAGCCAGTTATAAGATGCTTTTTATCTTCAGATCTCACCTCAGATACCACCTCCTTTATTTTCATCTCAATTGGATATACTCTGTCCCTCCTCAGTGCTCTGCCTTATGTTATGATTATTTGTAAAGTTGTTTAGACCACCTCTGCTAAATTGTAAGAGAACATCCCTTATCCAACTTTGTCGGCTTCTCTCCTTCCTCACAGAGCACCTAGCATTAAATATTGAGACTAGCATGTACTTAAATATTTGCAAAATGAATGAATACGTAACATTTTTGTGTTAACTTGGGAAAACTCAATATTTTATTGTAAGGCCCATGTTATTTTTCAAAGGTCCATCTTTAGTTCTTCCTTAGGCTTATCAGCCACTCATTACAGCCATCGCATTCCTTCAGAAAGGAATGACAACCATGCTTATGTCCTACAACCCATGTACAATCTCTTTTCATGGTGTTTGAAGTTATTGCTGGCCAAATAGTGACAACACCCAAAGATAACTACTGATAATAATGTACATATTGTTAACGTTTCCCATTGACAATAAGCACTCTTTCATGATATGGTGTTTTCATGGCTACTTAGTAATCCATCATACAGATATAACATGATTCACGTCTGACCAGTCCTAATGTTAGACTTTTAACATAATACGAGCTGTGATCAAACAATACAGTGAATGTTTACATTAAAAAGAATTTATTATAGTAAAAGACCCATTGCCATTAATCCCCCTCAAAATACCCCTCCCCTCTTCCAACACACTTATCCCATTGTTCTTGCCACTTTCTGAAGCAGTTCTGGAAATCCTCTTTCGTAAGTGTCTTTAGTTGCGCTGTTGTGGCTGCCTCGACGTCCTGAAGTGATTCAAAACGTTTGCCTTTCATGGTCATTTTGACTTTGGGGAAGAGCCAGAAGTTGCATGGTGCCATATCTAATGAATAAGGTGGATGAGGACACACTGTAATGTTTTTATTTGACAGAAATTGCCATATACCAGAAGCGATGTGTGACATGGAGTGCTGTCATGATGGAGGATGATTTATAGCACACTTTAAAACACACCTCTCAACCGTAGCTCACACCCAACTGACAGCACTGAACAAGTTGAAACTTGTCACACATTGTTTCTAAGGTTCAATGCACTGCTTCCCGTATTGATCCCTGCCTTTCTGTTGGATGGCACTTGGCAGCAGCATTCACCATAGTTTTTTACCACAACAGAGAGGCTCCGTGTCACATGTCATTTCTGGTACATCAATTTCTGTCAAATAAAAACATTACGGTGTGTCCTCATCCACCTTATTCACTGGATCTGACATTATGAGACTCTGGCTCTTCCCCAAAGTCAAAATGATTCAGGACATCAAGGCAGCCACAACAGCACAACTAAAGACACTCATGAAAGAGGACTTCCAGAACTGCTTCAGAAAGTGGCAGGGCCGGCCGAGTGACGCGATGGTTAAGAACTCGCTTGGGATGCCAGAGGGCCCCGGTTCGGATCCCACATATGAGGGCCAGTGACACTGCCC
>NW_017731396.1:5803909-5829581 GCF_001890085.2 Hipposideros armiger | reverse complement strand
AAAGTGGCAAGAATGATGGGATAAGAGTGTTCAAAGTGAGGCAGGGGGGTAAGTTTTAAGGGCTGTTAATGGCAATGTGTCTTTTACTGTAATACATTTTTTTTAATGTAAACATTCACCGTATTTTTTTTATTGCATCTTGTATTGTAAACAATGTTATAGTGAACTGCCTTGTATGTAATTTTCCACCTCTCTGCTTATTTCCTCAGGATAGATTCTATCAAGTGAAGGAAATGCTGAGTCAAAGGGACTGAACATCTTTCAAAGCTTTTCCTTTTGCCAAATTGCAACCAGATTATTGGACCAATTGAGACATCCACCAGCAGTACAGTGCCCATTTAATGATACACTCTCCAACTTTGGATTTTTTTTGGTTAGTTTCAGATTTTTTTCTTTATTTGTTTTTGAGGGCTAATTTATCAGGTAAAATTTGATCACAGTTTTAAGGAAATGTACATTTCTCTAATTGATACATAAATATGTATACACACACACACACACACACATACACGTTGACTAGCCTTTATACTTTTTTTGTTACTTGTTCATTTATCTTTTCTATTGTGGCATTTGTCTTTCTCTTATGATTTATATATTAAGAAATTTAATTCATTGTCTATCGCATATATTACAAGTATCTTCCCCTTTTCATATATGTCTTTTCTTTTTGTTTATGAAAATTGTTTGCCTTAAAAATGTTTAATTTTGACATAATTTCAGACTTACAGAAAAGTTATAAGATTACTACCAAGAATTCTCAGATACCTTCATCCAGAGTCCCCAGATGTTAACATTATTACATTTGTCTTATTCCTGTCTCCGTTTTTATCTGTTGGTATCATTCTCTGTTTTTATCTATTGGTATATATTGGAACCATTTACGAATAAGCTGTAGTCATGAAGCTATGACATTTTGAAAAACAACTATTAATATAAAGATTTTTAAAAATAGACTTTGCTTTTTAGGACAGTTTGAGATTTACAGAAAAACTAAGAAGCTAGTAGAGCGTTCCCACATACCCTGTACCCAGCCTCCGCTTTCTTCATTGTTGTACTTACAATGAATGAACCAATAACATTCCTACCAGCTAATGTCCATCATTTATTCAGATGACCTTAGTTTTTACCTAACATTCTTTATCTGTTCCAGGAGCGCACCCAGGACACCACATAACATTTAGTTGTGGTGTCCCTTTAGGCTCCTCTTGACTGTGACAGTTTCTCAGACTTTCCTTGTCTTTGATAAATTGACAGTTTTGAGGAGTCCTGGTCAGGGATTTGGTTGAAAGTCCCTCTTTTAGAAATTATCTAATATTTTTTCTTATGATGTTATTGGTTCTGGGGAGGCAGACCAGAGAGGTAAAGTGCCATTTTCAACACATCGAGGTACATGCTACTGATGTGATTTGTCACTGTTGATGTTTACCTTGACCTGAGGAATACAGAGCCTTTTAAGGCCTACATAGACATAATCAGTCGTATTCAGGCCAGGTCAGCTATTCTGAATAAACTTTGGAGGTTCAAGTTATCTTTGAATCATCATGAAAAATATACAGTAGCCAGAAAACTGTTGTATTCATTGCAATTCATAACCTGAATACTATGTGGATGGGAATTCCCTAACTGTAAGATTAAATGTATACAGTGTGTTTTGGTGATGCTACAAACTAGGAACTAATGTTAAAACAGAAAGTCTAAAGATCAGCTCTTTAAAACATGTAGTGTTTTATGTGGACTGCACACATTTTTGCATGCGTCCATATGGAGGTAGGAATGTCTGTATGTCTGTATCCCAGATGGAGCCTTTGATTTTCTAGGATTGTTTTGCAAAGGAACACATCTTATCTAGAAATGATCTAGCTGTCTTGTTTTGACTATCCTTGTTTCCACCCACTGAATAAACCTTTTGAATGCTTGAGCAGTTAAATTTCCCACATCCTCCATTTGATCATTTCCAGGAGCCAATAAGAAAGTTTAGTAAAGTGAATCTGAATGATTTATTTGTACAGAAAGAATGAATTTCCTCTTAGCCGTACATCCGACACCCACACGATACCTCATCTATGATGCTGGGAAGGAACATTTTCAGGAGAAATTTGATGCCCAATTAGTGTGTTTTAATTTAGTCAGTGGAATTTCCATCTGGCTCTAATGTGTATTCTGGAGGGTTTGACTAGAACAGAGTCAAACAGTTTATTAGTTTGGGAGATGGGGTCAGTAGGCACAGAGGACTTTTCACACAAGCAGGATTTTATAAATTCTGAGTGTTTTCCCTCAGTTTGCTAGTGACAGGATGAATAGGGACAGAGAGCATGTGCTACTTGTTTAGTGATTAAACACCTTAACATAAATAGTTTCAAAGAAGAAAGAACTTCACAAAAATAGATGGTAGATAGATGTCTTCTCTTCTAGAGAATTTGGAAATTCTCAGGTATCTAGACACCTGGCAGATAGGTAAATGTTTCCTTGTTCTAGACTACAAGGCACAAAACTTTATCTCCTTTAGATAAGTGCATTTTGCATAAATAACAAAAATGTGTTTCAAGAATTTTATTTTGTATCTATATATATATAGAGAGAAGGGGGGTCAGAGAGAGAATCTACTCAACTTTCAAAACTTCCCTATGTTAGGTACATTCACGCACTAGTATTGGAACTAATAACTAAACTCAACCACCACAGAAATATCTAAGATAAAACAAGCCTAGTATCAAAGTGAAGTTTTCACTGAATGTTTTTATTCCTAGTATACCTAAAAAACAGAGGGGATTCTAAAAGTTTCGGGTCCTGACCAAAGAATCCTGTTTTCCATGTTGTCAAATGTATCTTTTCAGTCCATATCCAGCAGGCACATAATGTGTTTCCCGGCCCTTCGTTGTTCAGTTTCCACCCACTTGCGTGTGGTCTTAGATGGGCCACACGGTCCGTGCACGTCCCTAAATCCCGCTTTCTTCCTGGGCTCCCTCACCTCTGGTCATTCTGTCCCGCTGCTGGGTAATATCCACACTTGGTTATCTCGTACCATCTTCCCTGCTGTGTACTTAATTCACACTTATGGGTTAGGTTTTCTGGTTTTCATGAAGGTATCGTAATGCAGTCTCCAATGATTGTGGCATGTTCAGCTTGAATAGGGAAGTCTGAGTGTGTTCCCTTTGACAGTTCATCCTGATTTCAGAGGATTATGAATCATCTGAATGCATTCTTTTTAAGAGAAAGGTGATTGTATACCTATAAAACTCTGGAAGGTGGCCTTTGCTAACTTGCAAGCCCAATTGTGGTCAATCATGACTACTAAGATATAATTGAGCAAGCCCCAGGCAGAGACGTTTCCGACAAAAACATTCAGACCTTCCAGGCACAGGACCAGAAATTTCTCCATATGTCTGTAGACTGAGCCTCAGGATGTCTGTGAACAGTTTACTGTTTCCACTGTACCCTCAAGTTGGTTTCCCAGCCGTGGAAATTGCCCATGAGAAAGAGTTGTGCAACTGCTCACTGTTAGTCACTTTATATTTCCTGAATATTCCCTGTTTCATTTCCCTGGTAGCTGGCAAGAACATCTAGGATTTAAGTTGCTGAAGGGAATTCGGGAAAACCCACATAAATGTCTAAGATGAGGTTTGGCAAGCTGTGCCTCTTGGTGACATAACAATGTCATAACTAGAGATTTCATCAAACAGAGGAGGCAGGAAATCCCCACCGTTGCCAGACACCCACTTAAACTCACTGGAGTCTGAGGAGCATCGTTTGTTAAAGATGGATTCTACACAGTTTTAAATTTGATTATCAGGCTCCTGGAATAAAAATTTGGACCTGGAGTTTAGAGGCAATGAGATTTCTTTTAAAATGGGCATCTTAACAGATTTCTTAGACAAAGAAAAGAAAACGTAGTAAAGTTCCTGTCAGGGGAGCAACGTCTTCTCCATGAAAAGCCTGGCTCTGCTCTCTCCGGATGGGGCCTCAGCTCCAGGGACGGACACACTGGGCCTCACCCATCAGCCAAGCCAACCACGGCAATCAGAGCGATGACGACGGAGTTCCCAGGCTGACTTTTCTTATGCACATGATTATTAATTGTTTAAATTGTTGTTTTATATATTGTAAAAATTATATTTGTTGGGGTAACATTGGTTAATAATATATAATTTTCAGGTGTACAAGATTATAATTTGACATCTGTATACCCGACTGTGTGCTCCCCACCCAAAGTCCAGTTTTCCTCAGGATCCAGACTATTGGGTTGTCGGAAAAGTCATGACGTATTTTTCTATGTTTTTTGTTGCAGATATACGTCATGACTTTTCTGACAACCCAATATATATAAAGAACTCACACAACTCAAGAACAAAAAACACAAACAATTCAACGATCTTTAATTTAAGACAGAATTCTATACGTTGAGGTATTAGATTTATCTTTATCACTGTAAAAATGGTCTGATGCGTTCTGAATTTTATCCCAGCTTCAATGTTTTATAGTTTGTAAGTTTTAATTATTTCAAAGTAACTTTTCCTTTTGTTCATTTTTCTGTTTTTATGGTGGTTTGGATCTAAGAATATGACCAAATTCTGTTCTAGAATTTGATAACTTTTTATTAGAGAGACCTGTGTACTTGAAAAGGAAGTTTGTTGTTCTACCCTTTAGCTCTCTCCTTTTATACTTGCTAATTCTATCCTACTTATTGTATCATCTTGGGCTGCTTTCTTTGTGTAATTCTTTGATATTTAATTATATCGTTTTGGTAAGTATTGAGGTCACTGGTTACCATTATATGTATCTATTTTCTGTATTTCCTTCATTTAAGACATTTTTATTATATTAATTGGATTATGAATTGAGGTCTATGTTTTTGTTGTTTAATGGTCTACCATTACACGGTGATTTTATCTGTTAATGCTTCTTGCTGTGGCATTGATTTAATCTGATACTATGGTGATCTGCTCTGCTCTTCTTAAATTTGTGCAGGTGTCTTAGAATATGGACCACGTTGTTACTTCACAAGTTGACATCAGTTCATGTTTATGTAACTCCTGTTGACAACAGATTGTTGGATTTTGCTGTGTAGCGAAGCCCAGTCTATTTGCTTATGGTGTTATAATTGTATTTCCAAATTTACATCTTCAGCCCTAAACTCTCCCCTCAACTCCAGACATTGGATGTCTAATAGGCATCTGTATTTGTTTCCTAGGGTTGCCTTGACGATGTACCACAAACTGGGAGGCTTAAAACAATAGAAATGTATTGTCACATAGCTCTGGAGGCCAGAAGTTCAAAGTCAAGGTGTCAGCCGGGCCATGCTCCCTAAGACTCCAGGTAGGATCCCCCTTGCCCTTTCCAGCCTCTGTTGGAGGCCATCAAGCCTTGGTGCTCCTTGACTTACAGCCGCATCACTCCAGTCTCTGCTCCATCTTCAAATGCACAATCTTATAAGGACACCAATCGTATTGGATTAGGGCCCACCCTACCCCAGTATGATCTCATCTTAACGAATTATCTCTTTAAGACCCCTTTTCCAAGTTAGATCACATTTTAAGGTACTGGGGTATATACATCAAAGATGGGATAAAATTCAGAACATATCGGACCATTTTTACAGTGGATAAAGATAAATTTAAAGCCTCATATATATATTTTTTTAAGATTTTTATTGGGGAATTGGGGGGATGGGAACAGTGCTGGGGAATTGGGGGAAGGGGAACAGACAAGTTGCTGTCGTTTTGTTCTTCAATCTAGTTGTGGAGGATGTTGCTTCACTGGCCCAAGTTGGCACCATCATTGTGCTCTTCTCTGGCGAGGCAGATCAGTCGCCGGCTTCTGGACGGCCGCTCACTGCGGCTGCTGGCCGCTCACGCTGGCTGCTGGCTACATACGGTAGCCCATGGCAACCCACTGCCACAGGGAGTGCAGCCTAGCCGTCGCCGGCGACTCATGGCAGCCCAGCTCCAGGTTGAGCTGTTGTTCAGCATCTTAGCTGTGGAGGGCAGTGTCACTGGCCCTCATATGTGGGATCCGAACCGGGGCCCTCTGGCATCCCAAGCGAGTTCTTAACCATCGCGCCACTCGGCCGGCCCTAAAGCCTCATATTTAAGGTACTTCAATATTTCTTTCTGGAGGAAACAAAATTTTTATGTAGTTTTTATGTAAAATTCTACAAAGTGTTTTTATATAAAATTTTATACAATGCTTATATAATTTTAACAGCTTTGTTGAGATATCTTCTTGTGGTTTTTCAAAAGATAGCTTTTGCCTTAGGACCTGAGTATTTGCTTGTCTCTGCCTCAGCCTCCTTCCCCCCCAGTCGTCTCGTGGCTTACTTAGATCACTGAGGTCTGTGCTCAGAGCTTACTTCTTCAAAGAGGCCTCTTCTGACTGCCTTACCTAAAATAGAAACTCTGCTCCACTTACACTGTCTGACACTTTATGTTTGTGTAACACTGTCCATTTCCCCAACTAGAATGTAGGACCCGTGAGAGCAGGAAATTCATCTTGCATCTGACCACTCTATTCCCAGGGCCTAGAACAGTGCCTGGCACACAGAAGGCGCTCAATAAATAGGTGCTGAATTAATGCAAGAATGACTATGATTGTAGCATCATCCATTTCCTGGTTGCTTTACTGAGCAGAGCTCTGAGTCAGAGGGAACAAGAAGATGTGGGGGAAGAGAGTTGACTAAGTAGACTGTGGGAGGGCAGTACCGAGGCAAGAGTGTGTTTGGCGTGTTCAAGTGACAGTGAGGTTGGCCAGCAAGTGAAGGCAAGTAGCAGGAGATGTAATCCGAGAAGGGGACCATATCAAGCTGCCCTCCTCCTGCCCATGATGTCTGGCCACTTGGTGTTCTTTCCCTGGCTGTTCTAATGGTTGTCTTCTCATTCTTGGTTTAAATGTGACCTCCCTCTTGTTATTCTGTGTCCCGGCACCAGACAGCATTTGTCACCAGCAGTAAATCTGTGTACCCTTTACTTTTTTTGCCCCACTTCCCCAACTGGCACATAAGTGCCATGCGGGTCAAGACCAGATTTGTTTGATCATCGTTGTGTTTCTAGGACTTAGCATGGTGCCTTTTCTCAAAAGCGTTGGTTAAATGAATGAATGGAGATAATCTTCTATTGGTAAATGAGTTCCCCTGAGTAGTTTAATTCCGTTTATAAAAAAGTGGTCTCTCTTTTACTGGGAGGAGAGAAAGAAGAGAAGAAAAAGGCGACCATGTCTAAATATGTCCCTACCTCCCATATTTATTACCAAATAATGTAGTTATATTTCTGGCATCCTCCTATGTGACATCTCTTGATTCCCATGACCCTACAGCGTGTCCCTTATGAATACTAAGGCTCTGTTTTTCTCTTACCACACGTATCAAATTTTTATCCAAAATATTTTCCTAGTGTTTCTTGATTTTTTTTTCACATAGTCTTCGTAACATTAACCTTATAAGGCATGTAAATATTTCTAGCCTGAGCTTAAACCAGAAAAAAGTGAAGTTAATTGCCTACAGCTAATAAGTATATCAGTGAGCTTTTGTTAAGTGGTTTGTTCACCAATTTGGCACCTGTTTATTTTCTGCTTACTACATACAAGGCCTTGGGCTAGGCCCTGGGGTCCTGGGGTGAGCCTGGAGAGACATGGTTCCCGCCTTCCCGAAGCTTATGTTCTGTTGTGAGATAGGTATTAAAAATAATATACATAAGAAATTCTTGAATGACAACTTACATGTAAGTGACACACAAAGGGGGAGTATACAGTGCTATGAAAGTATGTTACTGTGGGACCTGAGCTAGTCTTAGGGGTCAAGAAAAGCTTTGCCAAGTGCCTCCCAATAATCATTTGTTCCTTTTTTATTACCAACAGAGCCCCGATTTTGTTTGGATCAGTGGAGTAGCCAGCTTAAAAACTTCATTTTTGTACCCGCCTTGCAACCAGGGAGGTCCAGTGACGACACAGCCTTCACTAGGGGGATGGAGAACGCGGACTGGAGTGCGGCTGAGTGTTGCTTTCCTGCTGTGGGCACCACCGCTCCACCCTCAGCTCTGCCTTCCACTTCCTGCCCGATAGGAGATGTCCCTGGAGCCACACGAGGATTGAAGTCACATGCTGACAATGGGGGAGCCCAGGGCATTCTGATATCTAGGGCCTACTGCACCCGGCCTGGGTTTTCTATCCCCTGACTTCTTGTTAGGTGGTGACGGTGAGCCCCTTTCTGACTAAGTCACAGGAGATGGGTGTTTACTACACGCAGTTGAACCAATTCCTGATGAATACAGCTTATTTGAGGATGCGATGTCTGAACTGAGTAGCAACTAATTGGGAAAAGGGGGCCAAGGAGAGCGCACATCCCAAGGGCTTTGCTCAGACCTGCGCTTTTGAATACCAGGGGTTCATCGACCGAGTTCAAGAGTATTGGATGAAGACTTCTTAACCTGGCCTGGGGGATGAGCCTGCTGGGGCAGAAAAGTCTAGTGGGAGCCGTCGTCATAGTAATTGCTAACACTTGCAGTGTGCCAGACACTGTTCTAAATAAAGGAGCTACACGTGTTACCTCATTCAGTCCTCACAACAGCCCTTTGAGGAACGTGCTGTTGTCCCCATGTTACAGTTGAGGAATCGGAAGCACAGGGATTTGAAGACACTTGCCCAAGGTGGCGTAGCTGGTCAGTGTGGAAGTCAGGGTTGGGGGCCAGGCCGTGTGGCCTGAGAGCCTGAGCTCATTTGTTCATGACAGGCAGAGCTTGACCCCAACCTTGACCTCGGTCCTGTGTCCTTCCCTTTGATGACTAACAGGATTCCTGAGATGTGTGCACAAACATACGACTGAGGAGTGTACTTCTGGATTCTAGTCCTCAAAAGCTGATAAGCCAACTAGGCGGTGGTTTTGGAAAACATCACGTAGACCATCTCCTGTCTGTTGTTTTTGGAATCCCGACTGAATAAACGGTTCCCTAGCATTATGAAAAGTAGGTGTGTCTATATCTATCCCTGTAGATCTATCTATACCCTGCTTCAAATTCTACTGATTTGTTCCCGTTCTGATAAAAATAGTTATCCCAGTTTGTGCAGAGCGTATTCCAGCCTCTAGACCCTTGCTTTGTCTATCGTCCACTGCTCTTTCTGGATGCCCCTCGAACAATCGAAAGCTACCCCTTTAGGTCCAGCTTGAGACGACTCAGAGAGTAATCCACTGATTACTGGTTCAAAACTAGTTCAAAAACTGTTGGTTCCTGGTCAGCGACAAGATGAGTAGAGGTATAAAGAATAAGCGTTTAGAGACTTTTGGTCAATTTAGCAATACCCGAAAATCCAAGCACATGGTCCACGAGTGAGTGTGTAGACAGGGCCTAGAGCACTGTGGGTGCAGCTGAACTGACGTGATGCGTTGGGTAGAGCACGAGCTGAGCTGCTGTCATGGGCAGTAGGAGCACTTGTTGGTTCACGATGGATTGAAAAGTAAAAGTGATCCTTCGCCATCGACAGTCTGAGAACCACTGCCCTAACCCATCTCTGTTTTTCCCACTGGTGACTGACTCACCCCGGGGATTCAGTCAGGATCATGTAACCTCACGCCAGACCTTACATGTATAGATATTTTAGATTTATTCTAGTTGTTTCATCTCTGGAGGTCTCGCCTCCTTCCTGGTACTGCAGGACTTATGGTGGCAGAGGCGGTCCCTTCTCTCCTCTTGTGTCTACCATAGCACTTAGCATGATACTGGCTGCACACAATAGGCACTCAGGTAGGTTTTTTTTTGTGTTTTTTTATTAGTTTCAGGTGTACAAAACAATGCAATAGTTATACTTTTCACCCCTCACAAAGTGACAACCCCCCTCTCCCAATCCACCGCCCCCCCATATCATACATATCTATTACAATTCCACTGAATCCATTCCCCACACTGTACTCCACATCCTGTTCTTCTTTCTGCTTTTGCTATGATTCAAATTATAAGATGAGGTAGGGTTGGGCAGCAGAAGGAGAAGAATCTACTTTGCCTCACTTGGTGCTGAAAGGGGGAAAAAATCTCTAATAGCTCATTTTTTAGAAATACAAAGTCAGTAAATAACCTTCAGACAGACTATTGTCACGATCGCTGATGAGAGCCGGTTGTGTGCCAGGCACTGTGCTGGATTCATTTACACCCATTATTTCATTTAATCTTTGTACCATCTCTTGAAAGCAGTTATAATTACCCCCATTTTGCAGATGAAGGAAATGAGGTGTCAGAGAGGTTGAGCGGCTTGCCCCAGGTTACAGAGCCCCTAACCCGTGGGGGTCTGCCTGACTTCAAAGCCTGTGCTCCTTTTCTTACTCCCATTAGCACAGCAGTTATTGCCAAAAGGGAATGTTACTGGATATAGATTATACTTTAAATGTACTCTGTCAGTTTTTCAAAAACAGCTTTCTTTGTAATTGCTTTGATGTCTTAGATTTCCATTAAAGCTTTTCCTTTATATACTTAACTTTTACTTCAGAGGATGGTGCAAAAGCTACACTCAGTCTCGGCCATCCAGCAAATTACAATTCCAGCCTTACCTTGGCATCTCCTGGGAGAAGAGAGAGACAAAGCCCTCTTCTCTGGGTGTAATTAGGCTGTAACCCGGCCTCCTCGCCAGGGAGGTCGGGACATGCAGCTTTAGCAGAGATCCGAGTCCTGCCGTTGAGAACAGTAGATGCGCTTTACGTGCCTCTCTGGTGTGTCATCGGTGCTGTTTTTTAGTATGGGGTTTTCAGATGCCGCTTTTGGGTTCTGTGGAATTGTTTTTTAGTATTTTCAGTAGTTTCCAAGGCTTTTATTGTTTCATGTAAATGTGTATTTATTGGTTCATAATAGGATGTCTTTGAAAATAATTTGGACAACTGGCTATCCTGAGTTATCTAGCACTGAATTGCTGTTTAGATAAGACAAATGCAAATTTACTATTGACTAAGACATTCAACCTGGTCGTTTAATTATCTTCCAGAACATACATTTATAATTGTATACCTTTAAGTGTATTTTATAAAACTGAAGTGCTCACTTAAAGGATAAAGTTGGAAAGGGGTAAAGGGAAGATTTTTTTATGGTGTTTGAATTTCTAAATCAGAATCAGGTCTATCCTTTAAAAATGATCGTTATGTTGTCAAAAACTAGGTTACCAGGAATTGTCTGTATTCAGTTGAGTCCTTGGGTCCTTAACAAATTCAAAGGAAGTTTAATTATGGAAAGATGGGTTGAGAAACAAATTCTGTCTTTTGTTTATTTTGAGGCGATCTAGTAATTAAAAAAGAGAAAACAGAATAAATGTGACTCAGGATGTTATTATAAGGAGGGAAGTAAAAGGAAGGTAAAAGTGAATTTCCCTCTTTGAAGTTTAAGTGGTCTGCCAAAGCCTAGTTTACTTAGCGTGGCTCCTCTGAAATATATGTCTAGGAATTCAGCAGTTTAGTCAATTATCTGCTCAGGCACTGTTCCTTTAATCCCTCTCATCTAATTGGTGATCAGAGCCTGAATTCTATCTGCTAAACGAAGCCCTTAATCTGTCCTTTCCTCCTCAAGCCGACTGCCCTGCAGCTACTGTATCTCTGGTCTGTTAACTGGTCTCCTTGACCCCGGAGCCGCCGTCATTCTCCTGTCCACCCTTCACACTGCTGCGGTAGTGATGGCGTTTTCCAAACCATAGAGCTGGCCACCTCACTCTTCCACTTACCCTCCTTCCATCTTGAATTCTCACAGGAAGAAACCAAAAAGAGATGATAAAACACAGACACAAAATAAGGGTAAGGACAAGATAAAACACGGAGCCCTCACCTTTTAACTCGTGCCCACCTCCTGCATCATCGCTGGTATTCCAGCCTCAGGGATGCGCTCCTAGGTCTGACCTTTGGATCACACTGTGTGCTGGGCCTGGAATGTTCCTCACCAGCCTGCCTTCCTTCCCCTGAGGCTCCAAAGGCTCAGGATCATCACATCCTTGAGAAGCCCTCCCCTCCTCCCCCTGCTTCTGTTTACCCCAAATCACAATGCATTTTCAATATCAATCTAGGCTACTGAAGCTTTAATTATTACATTTGTATCTAATAACTGTATTTTAATAGCGGTGTGGCACCATGCTTGAGACCTCGGGCTCTGATGCCGACTGCCTGGGCTTTGCCATTTCCCAGCTGGGTTGTCTGGGCACACGGCTTACGCAATGTGTGCTTCAGGTCTCTCATCTGTGATGTGGGGATCACAGCAATACCCACTTCAGTGAAGAGCCAGTGAATCAGTGTACAGAAAGCTCTTGGAACACGGGCTGTGACAGAGCTGACATTTACTGAGCGATTTATTCATTCCATGAAGAAGCCGTGATGTGAGTGCCATTGATTTTATTTGAGAAAATGCTTTAAAAATCCATGATTTTTGTTATTGCTTAATTCATTTGTAAGATAAAGAAGGGGATAAGGTTAAAAATCAATTGTAACAAATTGTGATTCGTTGGTCGAGTCTTACTCAGGAAAGTGAGAAACTTAAAGGACTTTTCCACTCTTGGGCAGAAATGTTCAATGCAGTTCTTGAATAGTAGTAATTTTAGTCTTTGGTAGATTATCTATAATTTATTAAACTCACTTGCTGGGTTGCTGGAGAACTCCTTGCTCGTGTGAAGGGATGTTAACACACATGGCAGACCCAGACTGAGACATAAGACTGGAGCCTGGTTCCTCGACTATCCAGAGAATTAGTTTATTTTTTCAGTTTTCCCTTGGCTGATTCCAGTTGTCACCATTATAACTGAACATCCTTTACCTGAAAGTTTTGTGCATCTTTAATGACTTCCTTAGACCCTACTGATCAAAGCAAAATGATCAGATTAAAGGAAATAACCGATGAAATCTTTGGGTACTAATTGCTACTTTACCTCCCAAATAGGTTGTGTGCATTTACACCCTTATCAACAGCGTTTGTTTCCTCCATACTTTTGCTATCAGTGAGTGAGTGTCATGTTTATCTTTGTTAACTTCATAGGCAAAGAGAAGGAGAAGGAGAAATGACATAGTTATATCTTGCTCTGGTAGGGGAAGAAAACCTTCACTCTCATTTGCATTTCTTTGTTAGTTTTTAATACAAGATTTATGCTTCAAATGTCACTTTTTTCAGATCACAGGAATTTTAATAACTAAAGCTTTTCATAGCTAATGTTTTAAAAAAATCTACATACATTAAACACAAGAGGAAAAAAAGCCCGTTAAATATTAATGTATTAAGGGTGATTAAGAAGAATCACAGGACTCCAGAATCTAAAGACTGATTTTTTTAAAAGCACAACAATTGAAATCAAAGAAACTCGGTCTGGAACTTAGTATTTTCGTTGACTGAGTGGGAGTGTGTAGAGTTTAATTAGTAATAGACAGACTTTAGGTAATTGAAGAGATATCTGATATATATTGTTTGTGGACAAAATTTCATGGTGCTATAGTTTGAAAAATGACCAGAACTATGAATTTCATTCCTCTGTTTATCCAAAAAGGCATATGAATTAGAAAGATTATCACATAACTTTGTAATGATTGGTCCTATCTGTGACCTCCTACAGTTTTCTTTTTAGGTACTCTATGGAATGATTATGGATGTAAAAAGGGATGTTATGCAGACTTATGTCTAGAAAATAGTTAGACATGAGAATTTTCACCAGAGATAGATATTTTTAAAATTCAAATAACCTTCATGGTATTTGAAGGTGGAATTCTGGAGACCAGAGAGAGGGAAGGAAGGGGTTAAACATGGTCCGAGGGAGCTGGGACAGGCCTCAGGGCGACTTCTCATTAGGAAATCTGGTCTTTCAGGTTAGACTGGGGTTTGGGGATGGCTGCTCCTTTGTTTAAGAGAAAAAGTGCTTTAGACCTGGCTGTGCTCTCGGAGGTTGACTTTGTAGAAAACGAATTCTAGACCTTTCTAGCCTAAGAAAGTAAGGTGGGGCCTTGCAGTGCCTGGAACAGACCTTGCCCCATGAATCCAGGACAGCACCTCTGCATTCCTAAGGTCGCACATAATCACAGCCTGATAACCGAGGCTGCAAGGCCTCACACCGCACCACAGCACACCCACGCACGCTGGGAATACATCTGGAAACGTGGCGAAATAGTCCACACATTTTTGAGTGTTCGCCTTTCTTTACTCAGAGCTGTTTATTTCCTTCACGTGTATTGTGAGATGAACTTTTTGGTAGAAGTGATATGGAACTTGTTTTCACTTTCAGATGATTTCATTTTCCTACTTTTCATATTTTGAGGTTCATTTATTTATTTCTGTGATGACTGGTATGTGTGTGTGGGTTCCTTCTTGCAGTTTTTTTTTTTTTGTAGTTGCTTCATTTAACCTGTGACTAAGTGGTTAAAAAAAAAAAACCTCCTAAATTTTAGGAGTACATGTTGTTCCAGGCCTGATAAAAAGGAGTAAATTGCACTCTTCATTCCTGTCATTCTTCACCCCTCCCTTGCCTTCAAAATTATCATCAAAAGTCTGCTGGAAAGTTCTTAATTAATCTACACTGAGCCCAGTGTAGGTGTATTTTGAATTGGGTCCTTTAGGAGATTACCTACTAAGCATTGAGAGGGCCTAAAAAATATAACACTTTTCCTCCCACCTTCTTAGTTCTTCTAGCTGGGCTTAATAATCAAGTTAACGAAAACAGATTCACAGGAGAAAATCAAATTTTAATATTTACACGTGGGGAATTCACATAGGCATGAAAGTTCCAAAGACAGTGAGGCAAAAATTGGGTTTACGTGACATTTTGGACAAAGGAGAAAGGGGGAAGGTAAGATCTTAGATTTCAAAAGTGAGAACGGGCGATTTGCAGGTGGAAGAGCCCAACACACGTGGCAGGTAAATTTTTGCTGGGCACACAGGGCATAATCTAGTAAACAGGCCCCTGTTTGATGCCCTCCCACCCACCATACTGCTAAGGTGAACATCCTAAGATTTCCTTCCTGAAGTAGGTTTTTCCCTCTGCATCTCTTAGGCAGGACAATGCGGAAGGCCCAGGGTTCTTGCTGAGTCTTTTGTTTCTTGATAGCCAGCTTAAAAATCAAGATCCCAAAGAGGCAACTTCAGGGTGGCAAACTGGTCCCCGTCAGCATTAACTGATCTTTTGTTCACTTGTGCATCATTCTGTAAATGTTCCCGCCCATCACTCAGGGGTCTCTTAAGGCTTCCAGTCTATATAAAGTGTCTGGAGGGAAGAAAATAGGTAAGAGAAGGAACTGGTCGGTAGGAGAGAAAGAGTAATGAGGCTGATAAACCGGGAATGTAAAATAAATAAGAAATTTGCGATTTCATGGGAAGAGTAATAGAGCAGAAGTCTGAAAACTTGGGTTCTAAGCTCAGCTCTCTACTTACCAGTTGTGCGAAAACTGCACAATTTTGTTTAACCTTCTGAGCCCCATTTTCATCACCTATGATGTGGGAATTATAACACCTGTGGGGCCTCTTTCCCTAGGATGGTTGTGAGAATCAAATGAAATTCTATATGCAAAATCACTTTGTAAGCTCTAAAGCTCTCTCTAGGAGTAATATGCAATTATCATTTTGGAAAGAAAATGGAAGAGACAGGCAGGAAAGTGCATCCAAATTGGGAGTTCATTCCGGAGCGAGGTTTTAGTGGTCATTGGGAAGAGTCCTCCTTAGGGAGTAAGCTGGAGGGATATTCCGGGAAGAAGGAGCAGTCCAGGCAGAGGGAACAGCAGTGCAGAGCGGTCTCCAAGCTCCTCTCAAAAGGCTGGTGGGCTGGAGCAGAGCGGACTGGGGAGAGAGGAGGAGGAAGTGGCGACTCGGGCTTTTACTGCAGGAGAAGGGGGCCTGGGGAGGGCCTGAGCAGAGGACGGATGTAAATCGGACTTAGATTTTGAAAGGGTCCCTCTGACCTGTATGTGGAGAAGTGGCTTAAGGGAGGCGGGCAGAAAGCAGGGAGGCTGGTTGAGAGGCTTCGCGGGAATTCAGACAAAGACGGTGGTGATTTGACCCACAGTGTCAGTAAGGGGGCTGCTGAGAAACAGACTCTAGAACTGCTTTAAAGGAAAGGCCAGGAGGATTTGCCGAGGGATTGGATGTGGGATGTAAGGGAAAGGACTATTCCCAGGGTTTTGGCCTGGGTGACCAGAAGGATGGGGCTGCCAATAAGGAGATGGGAAGACCATGGGTAGAGCAAATTTTGAGGGACCGATAAGGAGCTCCGTTCCCCATCCTTGAAATGATGGTTAGTTATCCAGTCTATTTCTGCATCCTAAAACAATAAATCTAAAGGAGCAATTTTCTTTAATTTATATATGTAGTAAAGAAATACCGTACATTGCCTGAGGAATGAATATTAAAATTGCCTTTTGTAATACCATTCTACACCCGGCCATTTCCTCCTGCAGCACAACAGAATTCCGTTTTTCCTCGGGTAGACAATAACCTGGATTCCATTTTATTTTATTTTATTACCTAATTGTAACAAATACTTTATTTATTTATTTTTAAGATTTTCATAAAAATATAGCTAACATGCAATATTATATTATTTTCAGGGGTATATCATAGTTATTCAACAGTACCCACCTGGCACTATACATCGTTATTACCATATTATTGATTATGTTCCCTGTGCTATAGAAGTGATCACCATGATAAGTCCAGCAACCATCTGACACTGTACCACGCTATCACAATATTATTGACAATATTCCCCATGCTGTACATTATAGCCCCCAAACTTATTCCCCTTTATCTTCCCCCCTTTTTAATTTTTCAATTACAGTTGACACTCAATATTATTTTGTATTAATTCAGGTGTACAGCATAGTAGTTAGACATTTATATAATTTACAAAGTGATTCCCCCTGACTAGTATCCACCTGGCACTATATATAATTATTACCATACTATTGATTATATTTCCTATGCTTTTCTTTACATCCCCATGACTATTTTCTAACTACCAATTTGTATTTCTTAATCCTTTCACCTTTTTCACCCTGTCCCTCAATCCCCCTCCCATCTATCACCCTGAGAAATCTAGTACCCATCTGACACCATACATAGCTATTACAATATTATTGACCATATTCCTCATGCTGTACACTACATCCTCATGACTACTGTGTAATAACCAATTTATACTTCTTAATCCCTTCCCTTTTCACCCATCCCTCTAATCCCCTCCCATCTAGCAACCATCAGAATGTTCTCTGTATCTATGAATTTGTTTACTTTGTTCTTTAGATTCCACCTGTAAGTGAAATCATAGGACATTTGTCTTTCTCTGTCTGACTTACTACACTCAGCACAATACCTCCCAGGTCCATCCATGTTGTTGCAGATGGCAAGATTTCATTCTTTTTTAGGGCTGAGTAATATTCCATTGTACATATGTACCACCTCTTTATCCATTAATCCATTTGGGGACACCCAGGTTGCCTTCATATCTTGGCCATTGTAAACAACGCTGCAATGAACATGTGGATGAGCATGTCCCCTTGAAGTAGCATTTTGGGTTTCTTCAGATAAATACCCAGAAGTAGGATTACTAGGTCTTTCTTTGTCTCTTATTATAGTCTTTGTTTTAAAGTCTGTTTTGTCTGGTATAAGTATTTCTACTCCAGCTTTTATTGTTTGTTTGTTTCCATTTTCATGAACCATCTTTTTCCATTCCTTTACTTTCAGTCTGTGTGTGTCTTTTGATCTGAAGTGAGTCTCTTATAGACAGCATATGTAAGGGTCTTGTTTTCTTATCCATTCAGCCCCCCTATCTTTTGATTGGAGCATTTAATCCATTTAGATTGAAAGTAATTGTTGATAGGCATGTTGTTACTGCCATTTTATTATTCATATTTTTAAATTTTTTTCATCTTAAAGAAGGGTCTCTAAGATTCCATGTAATACTGATAGCTTTGCTGGGTAGAGTAGTCTTGGTTGTAGGTCCTGGCTTTTCATCACTTGGAATATTTCCTGTCAGCCCCTTCTGGCCTGCAAAGTTTCTGTTGAGAAATCAGCTGACAGTCTTATGGGAGCTCCCTTGTAGGTAACTAACTGCTTTACTCTTCCTACTTTTAAGATTCTCTCTTTGTCTTTAACCTTTGGCATTTTAATTATGATGTGTCTTGGTGTGGGCCTCTTTGGTTTCATCTTGTTTGGGACTCTGCGCTTCCTGGGCTTGTTTGTGTATTTCCTTCACCAGGTTAGGGAAGTTTCCCATCATTATTTCTTCAAATAGGTTTTCAATGCCTTGCTTTCTTCTCCTTCTGGTCCTCTCTAATGTGACTGTTGGTAAGCTTGATGTTGTTTCAGAGGCCCCTTAAACTCCTTATTTTTTTAGATTCTTTTTTCTTTTTGCTTTTCTGATTGGGTGTTTTCTGCTACCTTAGCTTCTAAATTGCTAATTTGGTTCTCTGCTTCATCTAATCTACTGTTGATTCCCTGTAATGTATTCTTCATTTGTATTACTGTATTCTTTATTTCTGACTGGTTCCTTTTTATGTTTTCTATCTCCATTTTTATGTTTCCTATCTCTTTGTTGAAGTTCTCTCTGAAATCACTGAGCATCCACGAACCAGTGTTTGGAACTGTGTCTGGTAGATTACTTGTTTCCATTTTGTTGAGTTCTTTTTCTGGAGCTTTGTTCTGTTCTTTTATTTGGGACATGTTTCTTTGTATCCCCATTTTGGCTGCCTCCCTGTGTTTGTTTCTATGTATTAGGTAGGGTTGCTATGTCTCCCAGTCTTGCCTGGTGGCCTTATGTAGTAGGTGTGCTGTGGGGCTCAGTGGCTCAGTCTTCCTGGTCACCTGAGCTGCACACATCAGGGGTGTCCCTTGTGTGGGTTGTGTGTGCCCTCCTGTTGTATGTAGTTAAGCCTTGGTTGAACCTCAAGGGGAGGATTGTCCCTCAGGCTCATTGGTTGTGAGGACTGGCCATGACTACAGTGGAGGAGTTGTGGTGCAGAGGCTGACCCTACAGAGCAGGATCTGCCTCAGCAGGGCTCTTGTGCCTGCTCAATCTGCCCCTTGGGCGTGTAGTCCTTGGAGGTGGCTGGGTGATGCTTCAGCTCATTCTGAAGCTCGCCACTGGGCATGCCAGCCCCGGGGCCACCTGGGAGGGGACCCGCTGCAGGTGAAGTTCAGCCACAGCCTGTGCCCCACCTGGGTCCACCTGGTAGATGCCACAAAGCAGGCTGCAGATGCCTGCCACCCGAGCTGTGCTCAGAAGTACCTCGAGGGGCCAAGCCATGAACTACGGCTGGCTGCCGCCAGTGCCGAGCTTAGGGCTGCTCAGAAAGAGGTATGGGACATACTCAAGCCAAATGCTACTTGTCTGGGTTCCGTGAAGCTTTGAGACCCTAGCAAAGTCTGCAGCATGAGTCAAGGCAGGCAGTTTGTGCGAAAAAGCCGCTGGAAGCAGCTTGGGTGTGCCTGAAAGTTAGACGGGGCGGGGTCTCCGAATCACCAGGGCATGGAGAACAAATGGTGTCAACCAGCTTGATGGAGACTCAGATATTGTGGCCACCTGCGTCTGCATGCTGGGAAAGGGGAGGGCTCAACAAAGAAACAATGGCTTCCACCAGCTTCTCTGTCCTGGAGAGAAAGCTGCCCCTCTAGTCTTCATCCTGACACCAGAGAACTCAGTTCCCCCCACCCCCATCCCAGTCCCTATATGTGCCTGTTGCCTCTCCAGCTGCTGCCCCAGCGCTGGAGCTCAGAGCAAGTGATTGTGTCAGTGAGTAAGTCCGTGTGCAGGCCCTTTAAGAGGGGCACCTGGGACTCCAGCCGTCCTCTGTCTCACTCAGCCACGATCTCTGCTGGTTTGCACAACCAGAAATTATGGGGACGTCTCTCTGGGGCACTGGAGCCTTGGGCTGGGAGCCTGGTGTGGCACTGGGATCCCTTGCTCCTTGGGGTGGGGGTGGGACCTCCACAGCTGAGATATCCCTCCCGATCTTTAGTGGTCACACGTGGGTGTGGGACCAGCCCGTTCCGCATCTCTGCCCCTCCTACCAGTCTCGAGGTGGCTTTGTCTGTATGTCCTTAGTTGTAGGGCTTCAGTTCAGCAAGATTTCAGGGAATTCTCAATGATAGTTGTTTTGTAGTTTAGTTGTAATTTTGATGTAGTTGTGAGAGAAGGTAAGCACAGCGTTTTCTTACTCTGTCATCTTGACAGAAACTCATAAATACTCTAGATTCTGTTTTAGAACCAATAGAACCGTTGTCCACGTTTGATGCTTGCTTCATTATATAAGGAACTTATTTTTATAGTAATCTTTTTGAAAAAAAGTATAAAGTGTTACTCTACTTCTAGCCATTCTTAAAATTACATGAAATGCAATTTATCTAATTACTGAGGTCTTGGGTCATCATTTAGAACAGCAGTTGTCCATCATCCATCAACGAATGCTGAGGGCCTACTATGTGCTGGTAGCTTTTCTATCCTGTTACGGAAGTAGGTATCTGAGGTCTCTTGAGAGTGTTGGAACTTTTTGCCTCTGAACTGGCTTTACATTATTAGTAGCTTTCTTTCCTCTCCGAGGCAGTTTGTGCCTGCTTCTCTGTGCATATGCCATTTAGTGCATTCACTTTGTCACTGCTATTTTGACTGTTGAAATAACTTTTTGTTTTCCCTTTGCCTTCTCAGCATAATTCCACTTAGCTGAGGTTGTCATGTAAATGATTCTTAGATAAGTGAGATATTATGAATTTTACACTTTCCCTTCTGCAACTTTAAATTACTCTTTGCTTTGCATAATTTCCTTGTCTTCATTTTAGCATGTGTTTAGGCCAAGGAAGCTACAGGGCTAAGATGATGCTGAAAAGCTGCCTTTTTGGGGTATTGATTTTCAGCTGATTATTAATAAACAAAAGACTCAGAAAGAATCTTTGACCCCTACACGTTTCCTGCCCAAGAGACTCAGACGGAAAAACTTGCTTCAGGAAGGAAATCTTAGGATGTTGCCTTTAGCCTAATTTGAATTAAGTATGGTGTATAGCAGGGCTTCAGGCAAGGGGCCTGTTAGCCAGATACCCGCTGTGTCCTATTGTTTCTGAGTTGCCTTATCTAGAATTTACCTGCCAGGTCTGTTCTCCTTTCTCTCTACCTGTAAATCACCCTTTCTTCTGAAATCTAAAACCCCGTTTTCCTCCCCTTTCTCCTTTGTCCAAAATGTCTGATACACCCAATGTTGCCTCACTCCTTTGGAATTTTCATGCTTCTGTGAATTCCCCAGGCACATATATTAAAATATGATTTTCTCCTGTGAATCTGTCTCTGTTAATTTGATGATTAGCCCAGATAGAAGAACTTAGAAGGTGGGAGGGAAAGTATTAAGTTTTAGCCCCCACACTCGTCTGTAGACTTTTCCTCAGCCAGGTTATAATTCTGCTTATAGTCTCTACAAGAATAGAATTCTTTACATAGGAACGCCCGATACGTGTTGTTGATGACTAATATCACAGGAAAAACCAGCTTGGAGGAAATGTTACTGAAACAGAAAGAAAGTGCATGCCACAGAAATCATTGTTAATAGGGTAAAATATGTTGCTAGGTATTTGTATCCAGAGAAATGGATTTGCTACTGAGCTAGCTTTATAAAAGTATTGCCTGGTCAAACAGTTACTTTTATTCTAAGCATTAAATGATAAACCCTAGTTCCTAAAATGCATTCATTCTTCCAACAGCTGATTGTTCAGGACTTTTTGCTGGGATCCAAGTGGTTTTTCCAAGAAAATTGATGGTTTCCTGATGAAGCTATTCACATTCTCTTGAAGCCAAGAAAGTGTGCGACTGTTAACTTGCATTCACTAGTCATAGAATTCTTGCTCAGTCCAGCGGAGTTTGATGAGGTCCGAATTTTCATTTCAGTTACACAGATGACAAGACTGAATGACATTATGACATTGTCTCGGTAGGACGAGGTACAATCTTGCCACCGTATCAGCTAACAGTAACGTCGTCTGTTATCCGGAATCTGAAAATTGCTGAATATGCAGTGTCCGAAAGGAGAAAAGAAACACACTAAAATGAGATTTTTTGGAGCTGTGTATCTAATGACGGATTTTTGTCATGTTTGGTGTTACAAGAAGGAGTCGGAGCTTAGTATCATTTTAAGCGGGGGTGTAAAGTGATAAGTGAAGGACAGAAACACACACATGCTCGGGGACCTCCCCTGTCCCGAGGACGGAAAATGACTTGGCAGGAGCACTGTGGGACAATCTGGAGGGAATTGGTTTTCCAGCTGCTGTGCTGCGTTTTCCTTATTAGTCTTTGCTCCCACGGTCTAAAAGCAAATACCGGATCTCAGTGCCTACAGCTCTGGTCAAGAACTGCAGCTCCTCTCGCGGGTGACTCACAGGCCCCAGCAAGCCTCTTACTGTAAGGGCTGGCGGCGGACCACCGGCTGCAGCACAGCAGCATCTGAACTTGACCTCCTCACTTTGCTGTTGACCATTGCTCTCATCTTCATGGGATCATCAGGGTGGGGTTTAGACCCAGGTCCTGCTATTCATTTTTCCTAACTGCATTTCTCAATTGCTATGAAAAGATTTGGGAGGACATATTTAATCTTCACGTCAAGGTTAGGATGTTTGCAGGCTAACACAACGGAAAGTTTGGCAGCATATACTGCGGTGTGTCAGTGACTCATTCTGTGAAGGGTCAGAGTTTTGGTTAAGTCGAGGCTTGGTTATTATTTCTGCTATTTCGTGATAAGTAGGAGATGAGCCACCTTTAGAAGAACTTGTGGCCTGAGTAGGGTGACCCCTTACCTCCTCTGCTGTCTGCCAAACCTTGCCTCTGCTCAAAGGCCCGTTCTCGCGGCTTCACCGGAGAGGGTGAAATAGAGTTGCTGCCCTCCGAAGGCTTCCACGCTGCTGTGAGTACAGATTCACGCACGAGAGCCATCGAACCACGAAGAAGTACAAATAGGATGCAATTTCAGAGAAAGGAAAGAAATTCTTTTTGCCTCACTTTGAACGCTAATGCCTGTATCTTTCAGCCCAGCATTTTACTTAGTTTTAGTATTGTTTTAAAAAAAATGTTCTACTAGATTATAAACACATTGAGTCATAGGCCACGTTATTTTCATCTTTCTACCTCCTCCCTGTTCTGGTACACTCCCCCGACACGGGACACACAGCACTTTACACGTAACATGTGCCTGTGAGCATTTGCTGACATAATTGAATTGGAGAAGGCTTTGTTGAAAAGGTACAGCTCGGGCTCTGCTTGTAGATAGAGAAGTGACATGCTGCCCACATATGAGTCATTTGTTCTGGGCCTTGAGGAAGAATTTAAAAAGTCAAAACAGAGTGGGGATGCATGCCAGGCTGGTGGAATGACTCGAGCAGAGCTGAGTGTTAGGGGTCAGGGAGGAGGCCAGCCAAGCTGTTGTTTTGGAGAATAATTGGGATATCAGGGGGGGCTAGATGCAATAGGAGGGCCTTCCAGGGGTGCTGTGGTTCAGATGGATGCCAAATGAAAAACATTCTTTTTCTCCCTATTTCATGCTGAGGACGCTGTCTTCTTCATTCGCCCCTTAGCACATTTACTTTACCCGTGGAGGTATTGAAGGGTGGGTGGGGTCTGCTAACATGACGTCATTGTCTCGCTTTCTGAAGTGTGTACATTTTGTTTTTAATTACTTTGTTCTGGAATTGGCTTGTTTCCAGGAAAGAGGTTGAGTGCATTTTGAAAGACTATTTGAAAATTGGATTGAGAAAATGAAAAGTCTCTCTTCTATTTTTCTGGGAAGGAACCTGGATGACTTTATAGAGATGACATGGGTGAATCATAGGAATTTCTTAAAATCAGAAAGATACCTTGCTTGAAATAGGGAAAGCAGGAAAAGATAGCAGGTTTGGGGAAGTAAATGCATTTCCTCGGTGACAGGGCTGGCGGGACATCTAGGAAGAGACAGAAATAGCTATTCGAGATTAGGACTAGAGTTCGAGAGGGCTGGGAAGAGATTGAGCAGACACAAGTAGTAGTTAGAAGTGGGAGATGGTGCCCAGGGGGAGCGGGTGGTATGGGCTCCTGAACTGGGATCCCTGATGGCCCAGGTGATTGGGGTTCACGGCCCTCTAACCACCAGAAATTATAAGCAGTATTTTCTGTGAGTCTCCACTTGGTGTGCTGGATGGAGTGTGTCCATAAATTTGATCAGGTTCTCAGAGGTATTCATGGGTGAATAAGTCAGTGAGGTAGACTGAGGAGATAAGAGCAAGGAGTTCAGAACTCTGAGGGGAACTCAGCATTTCAGGAGTAAGGAGAGTAAGGAGAGAGGAGCCAGGGAAAGAGGCCAAAGAGATAAGGAGGACAGAAATCCATCCAGGAGGTCAGGAGGACATGGAGGGCGGGGGAGAGCATGGCCAGCACGGTGCAATGGCGCCTCCACGTCGGGTCGGGTTAAAAGAACACGGTGGACTGACTGTTAGGCAGTCATTGGTGACTTTGAGGAGGGCGTTTTCAGAAGGGCAGAGTGACTGGAAGTCGTGCAGTGATCAGCAGAGAGTGGACACCAGGGAGCAGGAACACGAAGGCTAGCCTTCTCTTTATGGAATGTTAACCTTTGACAAGAGTGAATGTTGACTGAGCTCCTGAGAAGGGCTGGAACTCACGCCGTTCTTTGTGTATATAAATGTGAGCAAGGTGACGTAGGCTTTGTGGTCATGGATCTGAGGGTCTCATGGGAGAGAGGCACTGATCAAATGGTGACACAAAGTGAATGTGTCATCACAAACAGGATCAGTGTCTCGGCAGGAAGAAACATGGTGCCCAGCACTGCAGCATGACCTCATCAGGGGCCAAAAAAGGATCCGTGAGGATGTGACATTGGAGCTGAGACCTGAAGGGTGAAGAGGAGTGAAATAGTTGGGGGTGGGGGCAGAGAGCAGAATGTTCCAGGCAATGGGAAAGCAAATGCAAAGCCTGGGTGTGGAGAGAGCCAGGGGGACAGTGACAGGGGTCCCAGCTGGGTCTTCTGAACCATCATAAGGATTGAATCTGAGAACAATGAGGAAACTGCTAATGTGTGGATGGTCTAACGGCCAGTTTTGCATTTTGAAATAAAGTAGAAGAATCCAGTTGAGAAATAATGATAGCTTGGCCCAGCATCCTGGCGATGAAGAAGAGAAGCAGACGGATTTAAGAAATTTTTTTTTTTTTAGCTGAGCCATCCTGCCACCTGTTGACAGCTCAGCGGAAGCTCAGCTCGGGCCGGGAATCGAACCGGGGATTTGAGAATTTTGTAGACACTGAAATGGGCACCAGCAGGTAGAAGAGAGCCTAGGATGTAGGGAGCTCCTGCAAGAGGTCAGGTGTTTTTCTTCAGATGCCGAACAGTGGAGCTCCTTTGTAGACAAAGGGAGAGAGCAGTAGAGAGAGAGAGAGAGAGCTTGAAGAAATAAAACCCAGCCGGGACCTGGGCCGGCCGAGTGGCGCATTGGTTAAGAACTGGCTTGGGATGCCAGAGGGCCCCGGTTCGGATCCCACATATGAGTGCCAGTGACACTGCCCTCCACAGCTAAGCTGTTCCCCTTCCCCCAATTCCCCAGCGCTGTTCCCCTCCCCCAATTCCCCAATAAAATCTTTTTAAAAAAACAAAAAAAAAACCCAGCCGGGACCAGATGGGAACTAGACTCAGAAACACTGGTTCTCTGAAGCGAAAAGGAAGATGGGTGCATTTATAGGTAGAAAGGAGGCAAGT
>NW_017731396.1:5777810-5803669 GCF_001890085.2 Hipposideros armiger | reverse complement strand
CCCAGCCGGGACCAGATGGGAACTAGACTCAGAAACACTGGTTCTCTGAAGCGAAAAGGAAGATGGGTGCATTTATAGGTAGAAAGGAGGCAAGTTGAGGCAAAGGGGGACTCGGATGTGTGTTGGGGTAAGACGGTGGCCCCCCAGATAATAGGGTAGCATCAAGCTCTGGAGAAAGAGCAGCAAGAAGGTCTGGGATGGCTCACAGCAGGGACATAGTGGCCATTTGTGTATATGCACAAATGTCACCTGGTCCTCATTGTATCTTGCAAAGTCCATATTTCAATTTTATAATTAGAAACACAGTCAGGGCGTTTAAAGGTCCAAAGATCAAAGCAGATACCTTGAGCTTCTATGAAGAAATCTTCTTTTTCCTGACTTCATGGTGCTTTGCTCTGTTGAGGTCAGGGCTGGCTGGGTGGTTCCGGCAGAGGGAGGGAAAGAAGAGATCTGCCCAGAGACTGGCCTGCTTACTCAGGAGAGACCGAGTCACTGTTTTGTTAAACAATGGTTTGCATCTCATATTAACAATACAGTCCAGCCATTGGAATGCCAATGAAATCAATCGGTCCTTAGAAACAGGCACGTCTTTGTTTTTTTAAGTTTAATGTAGAAGATGCAGTGAGAAATTGAGTGTCAGATCTAGGAACCCAAATGGGCTGATTTCATGTCCTACTTCAGAAAAAAATCAGACTTGACATCTGACCTTTTAAAAAATTATCTAAAGGGATTAATGTTCATCTCCCCCTCTTTTTTAAAATGTGGTAATGGAATAGTTGTTAGAATGGTGTATGCTCTGAAACTTTATTTATTTTTAGTTTTTAAAGATTTTATTGGAGAATTGGGGGAGGGGAACAGCATTGGGGAATCGGGGAAGGGGAACAGACAAGTTGCTGCCCTTTTGTTCTTCAGTCTAGTTGTGGAGGGCGTCACTTCACTGGCCCATGTTGATATTGTCATGGCGCTCTTCCTTGGTGGGGCAGTCACTCACCGGCCATTGGACGGCCGCTCATGGTGGCTCACGGCAGCTCATGAAAGCTCACTCCAGCTGCCGGCCAGCCCCACTGCAGCTGTCGCCGGAGACTCACAGCAGCCCAGCTCCAGGTCAAGCTGTTGTTCACCATCTTAGCTGTAGAGGGTGCAGCGTCACTGGCCCTCATGTGGGAACCGAACTGGGGCCCTGCTGCTCAGAGCTGGCGTCCCAAGCCAACTCAACCAATGTGCCACTCGGCCGGCCCCTGAAACTTTGTTTTTAACACACCAAATTCTCACTGCAGAACCTCTGCGTGAATTTATGTATTTGTGGCATCTCGTATTCTTCTCCAGGCACGAGTACAGTTTGCCCCAAAAGGACTTTTCTCTATAAGCTGCCTATCCTTTGACGATCAGAGGAGAAATGTGGCATGAGTGTGCCCTGTTGCATTAGAAATGAGTAGCCTAGTACTGACTGGAGGACTGGCTCTGCCTGACAATTTTGAAATAAATGCAGCTGGAATAATTTTTGATTCAGCCCTTGGCAAACCTTCAGTGTGTACAAAAAAAAGAAAGAAAGAAAGACAGAAAGACAGAAAGACAGAAAGAAAAGAAAAAGAAAAAGAAAAAAAGAAAAGAAAACTGTGGAGGAAACTCTTAAGTAGCCATCCTGATATCTCTCAGAATTGCCGTAAAGAGGAGGTCAGCTCTGTGTTCTTGTGGGGTTCAGAATTTATTATTATTATATGGGAAGAAATTATTATTATGGAGTTACTCCATCTAATTGCTGAGCATAAGGCCTGGGACACTGAAATGCTTAAGGGATATTAGCTACTAATGTTTTTAAAAATTATTATTATTTAAAATTATTAACTTGCCAGGGTTCAATTTGTACCTGAGAGGGCCATGATCATGGACCAAATTCCCTTCTCTCCACACACGGCCTATCAGTTCTAGACTGAGATATCCAAGTTTCATATGATACACATTCAAAGAAGACCATTCATCACTGGGGAAGAGTTTTTTAGTTCTGTTCCAGCTTTGAAACTGATTTCTGTGTTACAAAGTTTTCAAGCCCTCACAGTTCACTCGTAGAACCAGATAAGTTTAGCAGCCGATGAAGTCTCCACCTTCTGGGTCTGATTCCTTTCCGAGTTCCCCAGAGGACGAGGTCTTGGAATTTTCCCTAAATGTCTATCCTCCTCGGGCTGAATCGGACTTCTGGCGTTTCCTGTCCTATACTGGGAACCAGCAGCTTTCTGAATTATCTCATAGGACGTTTCCTGATCTGTGAATCTTTAGTGCATGAAGACCGTGTTTTTCCCTTCATCGTGCCCTGACTCTCAATCTCCAAGGAACATGTGTGTATCTCATTACAAGTCCCCGCGTTGAATGATAAACATGTGGGTTATAGCGTGGATACTCATGCAGAACACCAAAGGTTACCAGCGCACGTTTATTGCTTGTTACATCATCATTTTACTGTGGGGCTGATTCACTAAATCAGTTTATTTAGCAATTAAATAATATTAAGTAAGGCAACTGTACCAACTTACACCAGTCCTGGCTTAGCTGACTCCACCACCTCCTCCCTCTTCTAATCAGTAGCTTGATAAGGGGAACCTGCACCCACACAGACAGGCCGTGAGTGGGGCGTGGAATGCGCTTCTTCACAGGGCTGTGTTCCTACCTGGGACAGCTGGCACCAGCGGGAGTCGCCGCACCTAAAAGGACGGGCCACCCCCTCTTGTTAATAATCACATTCGTTGACGGTTTTGAGAGTTCTTCTCTTGCTGTTTACTTGACCCTTTGTTGCTTAGATTAGATTGTTCTGATTCCTAACCCCAGAAAGTGTTCTCCTCCCCGGTGTGACACCGAGCAGCAAAAGCCATTTTATTTCACTTTACTTGTGTCAAATGACTGATTACATTCACTCTTTATGTTCAGTGGGAATAAGTAAGTTACCACCAGAACCAAAGTTAAATTTAGTTTATTAATTGGGTGTTTCCAACATTTTATTTTCAAAAGTTTCAAACATACAGAAAAGATGAAAGAACTGGACGGTTAACACCAGGTACCTAGAATTTACCATTAGCATTTTAGTGTGTTTACCACATCACCATCTATCCATCCCTCAGCGCATCTTATTTTTGTTAACTTTTTATTTGGAAATAATTTTAGACTTACAGGAAAGTTGCAAAAATAATACAGAGCAGCCCAAAACACCCTTCACCAGCTTCCCCTGAAGTTCGCAGCTTACAAAAACCATGATGCAATGATCGAGACCAGAAAATTAACATTATTACAACACTGCTAACGGATCTAGGGATCCTACTTGAATTTCATGTGTTTTCCCACTGATGTCTGTTTTCTGGCCAGGCTCCAATCCAGGACCCCCGCCTGATATAATTGTTCTGTCTCCTTAGATTGTTTTAGATTATCTCCTCAATCTGTGATAGTTTCTCAGCCTTTGTCTCTGATAACTTGACTCCTTTGAAGGGTACCGGCCACTTTTTTTATAGACTGTCCTTCAATTTGGGTTTGTCGAAAGCATTCACATGATTAGATTGAGATTGTGCATTTTTTTACAAGAATGGCACTGAGGCAAGATTGTAGTTTAGTGTGTGTGTGTGTGTGGGGGGGGGGTACGTGAGTCACCCTATGTAATTACCACTGATGCTATCTTTTATCATTGCTTAAGGGGTTGTGTGCCCGGTTTCTCCACTGTAAATTTACTATTTTTCACTTTGTCAATAGTAAGTGTTTTGGAGGAGATGCTTTGAGACCATGCAAATATGCCGCTTCCCCTTAAACTTTCACTGAAATAATTGTAGCATTGGAGGGTTGTGTCTGCAGCAATTATTTCTGATTCTCTAATGGCACTTGCCTACATCTGCCATTCCTTTTACATTTATTAGCTGGAATTAAACTCCAAGGAAGAGGTGTCGCGTCTTCCCCATGTATTTATTTATCCTATTATTTATTCATATCAGGATGGAGTCAGGAATATTTATTTTATTCTTTGGGTTAAATCCAGTATTATCATTATTTATGTTGTTGCTCAGATTGTCTCAATTTGACTACTGGACGCTTTCTTCAGATTAACTCAAGTCCTTGTCACACATGTCCCATCATTTTTTGAGTCCTTTCTTACTTTCTGGCACTATGAGATACTGCAGGCTGATTCTGTGTTTTCCCTATTTTTTTTTCTTTTTTTCTCTAAGGAGCCCTGTTTGTGTGTTTTTGTTTTTTGAGAATGGTGCTTACAAACCAAGATCTGGGCACTAAGTGTGTTTCTTGCTATGGGGATTTCACTGCCTTCAGGCCCTTAGAGATGGAGCCAGGAAATATATGTACGTTTACCAAGACCTGTACACACACCTGTATTCCTGTATTTCTCCATCTGTGCGTGTAAGTTTACATGTGCATGTATGTGTTTATATCCATATGAAATCATGAGCTCATACCGATGCCTTTGACAAATTCAGCACCACCGGTTCATTCTGGACTGCCCCTTTTCTTTACTGGAAACTTCTATCTCCACCAGTGAAAAACATAGCTCATTATCTACAATATATTTACTTATTTGTTCAGTCCTGGTAGACACACAAAGTAGTTTCAGAACGCTGACCCATACCCCTGTGAGAAACAAATTTGCGAACTAGCGTACGATAATCGTACACAGTTCTTTTGGTCTTTAGCATTATAGCGATAGTCAAAATACTGTTTTCCAAAGTCACTTGGCTTAGCTCTTCTCCTCCCCTGCCCTCCTCCGGGTGGACATTGTCCTCATTTCTAACACGGTCAGGTTCATCCGTTACCACTTGTATTTCATTTTAGGTTTCCTCCACCTCTTGGTTGATTTTAAATATTTACATTTATTTTGTTTTTGGTGGTGTGTGTGGTGGGGGCCAATATGTGAAACGCTGCCTGATTCTAAAGTCAGAGCTATAAAGACACGTGCACTCAGGGAAGGGTTGCCTTTCCCCTGTTCTTTCCACTGCGTTCCCACCTGCTCCTTGCAGGTAACCAATCTCCTTGGATTCAGGTTTAATCCTTCTTGTATTTCTTTTACACAAGTTAGCAGATCCATGAGCATTTCCATGGATTTCTTTCTTTCTTACATGAATCCATCTTTTTTTTTTTTTTATGCATTTAAGTTGCAGCTGTCAGCACACTTTGCCCCAGACACTTCAGCACACCTCTCATTAACTAGAGTTCCATTTTTGTGTGTGATGTTTTTTTTCTTTTTGTTTCCTTCAGGGTAAAATTGTGTGCAATAAAATGCATGAACCTTAAGTGTACCGTGGGATAAGTGCTGACAAATGTGTCATGCAAACCCCTAACAAAATGGAGACCATTCCCATAACCTCATAACATTCCCTCACACTCCTTTCCAGTTGCTTCTTGCTCCAGCCCTTGAGACAACCTGTATTCTAATTTTTTTCTAACGTCAATTGGTTTGGCCTGTTCTAAAATCTCATATACATGGAAACGTGCTCTGTGTAGTCTTCTGTGTAAAGCCTCTTTCCTCACACGAATGTTTTTGAAATGCGTCCGTGTTGTGGTGTGGGTCACTAGTTGATTCTTTTTATTGTCTGTAGTGTTCCACTGCACGAATAACGCAATTAGTTTTTGATGTGCGGGGATGAAAAGTTAAGATTTTCTGTTCGTGCTCAGTTAGCCTTTTTTTCATCTGATGTTTCAGATTCTTCTGATATTCCAATGGCCATGCTACGTGCATTTTAAATTATTTAAAATAATTCAGCTTTGTGCCTATAGCCTAGTGCATCTACGCATAGTGTTCTTTTCAAGAAGCTCAATGTTAAAACACAACTAGATTGTCTCTGTGTAGACACAGAAATGTCCTTTAAGATAGCTAATGTTGAAAAATCCATCCCACAGAAACCTTCATTCGGTAATTATTTCTTGAACACTTATTATATGTAAGTTGCTGCATTGGGCGTCTGGGAATACAGGCAGGAAGAAGCGAGGGGCCTGGCTAGTGGATGGCTTAGTGCATTCAAGAGACCGTAGGATGACATCAGAGAGAGAATTTTCTGTGAAGAATCTCAACCCTCATCTCATGTGTTTCCTGCAAATCTTGTGAGAAATACGGTGATCTTCAAAACCAGTAGTTCTAAAGAAACCAGACCACCTTCTTACTCCATATACAAGAGTAAACTCAAAATGGATGAAAGACTTAAATGTGAGACCTGAAACCGTAAAACTCCTAGAAGAAAAAACATAGGCAGTAAACTCTCAGACATTATTACCCTTAGTAATATTTTTTATGATATATCATCTCCATCAAGGGAAGCAAAAGAAAAAATAAACAAGTGGGACTGCATCAAACTAAAAAAGTTTTTGCACAGCAAAGGAAACCACGAACTAAACAACCTGCTGAATGGGAGAGATGTTTGCCAGTGATACATCCAATAAGGGGTTAAGATCCAAAACTGATAAAGAACTCATACAATTTAACACCAAAAAAAGCAAACAAATTAAAAAATGGGCCGAGGACCTTTGGAGAATAGATATTTCTCCAAAGAGGACACACAGATGGCCAACAGACATATGAAAAGATGCTCAACATCACTAATCATCAAAGAAATGCAAATCAAAACCACAATGAGATATCATCTCACACCTGTCAGAATGGCCATCATCAATAAATCAACAAACAACAAGTGTTGGTGAGGATGTAGAGAAAGGGAACCCTCGTGCACTGTGGGTGGAATTGCAAAGTGGTGCAGCCACTATGGAAAACAGTATGGAGGTTCCTCAAAAAATTAAAAATATAACTACCTTTTGATCCACAATGCCACTTCTGGGTATTTATCCAAAGAAATCCAAAACACTAATTCAAAAAGATCCATGCACCCCTATGTTCATTGCAGTGCTATTTACAATAGCCAAGATATGGAAGCAACTTAAGTGCCTATCAGTAGACAATTGGATAAAAAGATGTGGTACATACTTGTATATATAATGGAATATTACTCGGCTCTAAAAAAGAATGAAATCTTGCCACCTGCAACAACATGGATGGACCTGGAGGGTACTGCACTGAGTCGAGTAAGTCAGACAGAGAAAGACAAATACCTATGATCTCACTTATATGTGGAATCTCAAGAACAAAATAAATGAACAAACAAAACAGAAACAGACTTATGTATACAGAGAACAAACTGATAGCTGTCAGTCAGATGGGAGGGGGGTTAAGAGCTGGGTAAAAAGGGGAAGGGATTAAGAAATACTAATTGGTAGTTACAAAATAGTCATGGGGATGTAAAGTATAGGGACATAGTCAATAACATGGTAATAACTCTGGATAGTGCCAGGTGGGTACTAGACTTATCAGGGGAGATCACTTCATAAGTTATATAAATGTCTAACGACTATGCTGCACACCTGAAACTAATCTAAAATAATATTGAATGTCAACTATAATTGGGGAAAAAAACCCCCCAGTAGTTCTGATAGTAAAACCATGCACAGAGTAACAACCGTGGTTTTTGTGGTTGTCTTGTGGGCTTGGGTTGTGGAGAGGGATCAGCTGGCAAGAGTGAGAACTCAGTGGAAGCTGATGTGGGCCAGAGCTTTGGGGCCATATGGATGATGGCGTCAGGAAGCGAGTCCAGTTGATTTGGTGCCAGCTCTGGCCTCTGGAGGCAGCTGCTGCCATGCAGGTGGGGGCAGAGTTGGTGCTGAACCAGCAACTGAGCACCACGCAGCTGCCCGCTCTCCACACCCCCCTTGATTTCATGGGGATGGAATGGGGCACATAGTCGGCATCTGTATAAGGAGACAGGCACAAAATAAGGCAAAGCGTGGCTAAATCATTTGCCCAGGCTCACACCACAGAAGGCACCCAACAAATGCTGAATTTAGTTAAATAGGTGTGTTTATTGTAAATCTCTCTCTTGCTCTTTTTAAAACCTTATTGAGTAAGTTGTAAGAAACTTTTTGGTATAATACAGAAACTTCTGAACTTGGAAATGACAAATGCTTTTTTTTAAAAAAATAAAAAATATGAGCTGGAATGGACATGAATTTCTTCCAAAACACTTTAAAGAAGAATATTATCATGTGGAATCTCATTTTAAATGAATCAGAGTACAGTAAATCTCAAAATATCCACTAAACTGTCTGCTGTGGTTTACAAACAGGAAAATGACTTCAGCAGGACTCTTTTCCCCGGGATCCACACAGCAGGCAGCCTTTTGTGCTGTTCTGAAAACATCTTAATTCTTCCCCAAGTACCATGTTTCTTGGAATTACTCACCGGAAATTAATAGTATTCTGAGTTTTAAAGTAATTCAAACCACAAGTGACTTTGTAATAGTCACTTTGTAATAGTTCTTAGTAGTAGTATAAAAAGTGATCGAGCACAGCTTATGATAGCATTAGTCACAGCTTCACATAGTACCCCCCCCACCCCCACCCCCACACAAAGATGTGCGTTTCTACTCCACTGCGCTCACTGGGCTGCTGAACCGGGTAGTGACAACAAACAAGATAAATAAGTCCAGTATATTGGAGAGTGTCACGTGTGAGGGAGAAAACCGGGCAAGGACAGGATCTTGACCATGTCGGGGTGGAGGCAGGTGGGGGTGGTTGGATTTGTAGCTCGAGTAGTCACTGCGGAGGTGACATTAGAGTGAAGACCTCAACGAGTCATGTGGACATCTGGGGAAGAACATTCCAGCAAAGGGCGTGTGCAGAGGCCCTGAGACAGGAGTGTGTCTGAGGAACGGAGAGCACAGCTGGAGTGGAGTGAAGGAGAGGAGAGTGGCTGGGGATGAGGGTAGGGAGGGAACAGGGGCCACAGCAGGAAGGGCTTCGGCTGTTACTCCACGTCATGGCGGAAGCCACCGGAGGGTTTTGAGGTGAGGAGGGATGTGATCTGAATTGTGTCTAAGCACCCAAAGCGGAGGCAGAAGTTGAGAAGCTCTGCGGAACCAGAGACCGCAGCACAGAAATTCTTTCAAGGAAGGGAAGGCCGTTCCCAATGCTTAGAGAGAGGTCAGCCCTCCCCAGACAAAGAAAACTAAGAATGCACAGCAATTGTTCAGATAAGTGAGCAGTTGGGGATTAAATGTGTGATATTATTTTTAGAAGATGGCATTTTTTTTTTTAATGCCTTGCTGCTGGTTTCTCCTGGTATCTTTGAGAGCACACCACAAGCAAAGATAAGGAGGCATGACCTTTCAAGGAGAGCCCTGAATTCTATAGAAGACCTTGTTTTCTGTTTTGGTCTTGATTTTGACCTTGTAATATCCTAGGACTGGTTACTTCATTTTTCTGAGCGTTAGTTTCCTCAGCAGGGAGCATAATTGTTAATTACATTATGGAATTATTATGTCAATTAATGACATGCGAATAATCTGATGGCCATAAAGTGTCTTTGAAATAGGCATGACATAAAACTGTGGTGGGGACCAATTAGTGTCACCATTACAAGGAACACATGGCACTTCAGTGCCGAAAAGTTCACCGACAGGAAAAACTGTGGGCGAGCAGGAGGAGCCTGGTGTGAAGTTGGAAAGAGATGAGTGGTGAGGAGAATGACGTTTAATTTCAGGACATTTTGATGTTTGTGCAAAGGGATTTTGCAGTGTTACTTTTTTTTTCTGAGATTTTTATTGGGGAATTGGGGGAGGGGAACAGTGTTGGGGAATTGGGGAAGGGAACCAGCCAAGTTGTTGTTCTTCAGTCTTCATTGTGTCGGGCGCCAGTCGCCATCTGGCTTTCCGTCAGCAGCTTGTGGCCTCTAAGCTCAAGGTGCTGTGTTCAATCTTAGTTGCGGGTGGGCGTAGCCACCATCCCATGCGGGAGTTGAACCAGCAGCCTTGTTGTTAAGAGCGCACGCTCTATCCACTGAGCCATCCGGGTGGCAGCTCAGCTTAAGGTTCCAAGTTCAGTTTTAGTTGCAGGCAGGCATAGGCCTCCATCGAACAGGCAGCCTTGTTAAACCAGCTGAGACATCCTGCCACCTGTTGGCAGCTCAGTGACAGCTCATCTCCGGCACGTCACTGGCCCATGTCGGAATTGAACCGGTGGCCCTGTTGCTCAGAGCTCGTGCTCTTAAGCTAACTCTTAACTAACTGAGCCACTCGGCTGGCCCTGCAGTGTTACTTAATAAAGGGACGGATACTTTGGTAGGATGGGGGAAAAGAGAGCGTGTGTATTAAAGCAAACCCCCTCCTGGACCCAGATGCTGGCACTTAGCACAGGTGTCACCTTGTTACTTTATTAATCCTCAGGTGTTATATCTGACTTGAACATCTTGAATTTTTAAGTAGCATTTCAAAAGGCTGGCAAGACCTCGGATGCAGATGCCACGGATAATGGCAGACATATTGAAATGTGTGCTACTTATTTTCCTATTACACACTCATTTATACCCCAAAACTGTGACATCTCATGTGACTTGTCACAACGTTTGGTGAAAAACGTGGTGAACCCACGTGGATCTTTCTTAAAGACACAGCGTGACTGGTATAATGTGGACAAGGGGAGGACACTCAAGAACCTCCATCAGTTGGGGTCAAAGGTGTCTGTTGCTCAGATAGGACCCCTCACGGCTTCTGTTATTTATTTCAAAAAAAATTTTTTGATAATATACTGTGTTGGGTGCTGCGGGGCATAAAAAGATGAATGAGACACCGTCCCTAGTGCCAATGAGCTTATAATCTAATAGGGAAATGATAAAGTCAGGCACTTTGTGATAATGGGTCATGAGCAGTCGTGAAGGTGCTGCAGAGGGACGATGGGGGTGGGGCGGGTCCTGGCTCTGGAATGCTTTGTGCGGGAGCTGGCTTGCATTCGAGTTGGGGGAAATAAGCCAAGTGATGGTTGGGTAAGGCTCTTCAGAGGGGGTGCACCTGCCAGGAAGGACTTCATGGACACAGACGAGGAGTTACGGGGCCTGGAACCTGCTGGGTGTGTTATGGGGGGTGGGGTAGCCGTTAGTTAGACTGGAGCAAGGGAGTTCCCGGAGAAAAACCCGGTGAAGTAGATTTGGGCCAGATTTTATATTTGAAAGTCAGGCCGGGGAGTTTGCAGGCAGGTACTAAAGATCTCTGTGTGAGCTGTGACA
This sequence comes from Hipposideros armiger, assembly GCF_001890085.2. Taxonomy (NCBI): domain Eukaryota; kingdom Metazoa; phylum Chordata; class Mammalia; order Chiroptera; family Hipposideridae; genus Hipposideros; species Hipposideros armiger. Next base: position 5,792,592 of record NW_017731396.1, on the reverse strand, counting down.
TTTTCCAAGGGGATTTTAGGGACACCGATCTGGCAGTGATGCGTAGGGTGAACTGAGAGGAGAAATGAGTTGGCTATCGCAATAGGACAATGAGGCGAGGAGCGAGGATCAATGGGAAGACGGTGTCCCAGAGAGAGAGGCAAGGACGGGTGTTAAAGAAGAAAAAGGAGCATGACTTGGGGACCAAGAATTATTAAAGGCAACCCAAATATCAGGGATTATCGAAGGGAAGGGGGAGGCAAAGATTTTCCTAAAGGGTTGAATCGGCAGGAAGCTGGAAAACAGTGACCCGGAAAAGGGAAGTTCGTAAATGTAATCTCCACCTGGGGAGTGATTATCACCTCCAACTACCTGGGTGGTGGAGACCAGCCTCCCTGCAGTTGGGCTCCTTGAACTCTCTCAAGGTGTGCGGTTAATGGAAGGAAGTGCAGTGTTTCCACTGAGAGCCATCTAATCTCTACGAACGAACGTGATCAGATGTCTGGCTCCTGCTGTTTGAATTTACTCCCCCTGGTTGTCTGTGTCAGCATGGAAGTGGACGTTTGTGCAGCTCTGTGGAGAATAAAGGTCATGTACATACGTGCTTATTGCTAAATGAGCTGTAATTATACTCACAACTCAGGACTCCATGACTCACCCCTGCTCTCATTAACTCCACCCAATGAAACTGCCTCTTTCCTTCATGTATGAAGTCACTTCATCCACTTCACTTTTTAAATCTTGGCAAGAGATTTAATGATGATTTTTTTTTTTTTGAAAGCAATCCGAACGTTTGGATGCCACACTCCCATGAGAGCCACCAAGGACTCAGAGGGAGACACATCAGCTCCCCAAACATGAGCTGGTTCTGTGTTTCTCGCCGAGACTGGGCGATCTCCACATCATCGCGGGAGGTGAGAAGGGCAAAGGGTCCACGGGTCGTGAGTATGTTTGACACATTGAACTTCAACCAATGATCAAAAAGCATAGTGGAAATTTTGGCTTCTTAATCTCAGTCGATCTAAATGCCTGGCCAGAGGGGAGAAGTAAAACAAATACAAACGTAACATCCTGCCTTGAGCTCTGAGGGAAGCAGATCGCAGGAAAAGGCTATAAACCAGGGGAGGCCAGCGCGCATCCTGTGGTCAGCAGAAGTGGCATTTTCCACAGGAGAGAGAGCCGGAGCAAAGGAGGCAGAAAAACACTGGAGTCCCTTCAAGTCCCCTGCGGTAAACACTCGTCTCAACAAGTTTTTTCGAGCATTTACAATGGTTAGAAGATTGTTTTCAGGACCAAGGAGACACAGCTCCAGCTCTTGGCATATCATGCATTTATTTACTTACATATAATAGTTTCTAAGGCAATTGGAAGGACCTGCAAATATTTAGAATTATTTGTTGACGTGCGATGCAGTCTTCACAAATACAGTTTTCGAAACTGGTATCCTTGGTAATGATACCGAAAGTATTATTTTTCTGAGTGTGAATTTTAAAATACTTTTCACCATGAAATACTACAAACATAAGTGAATGATTCTCATCAGCTTTAAGATTCACACTGGCTAAACATCCGTAGGGTGCCCACGTTGCGCTTTTCCATATCTTACCTTAATCAGGACCACAACTTCGTGCGGTCATTTGATTACCCCCATTTTAGAGATGAGGAAACTGAGACCCAGAGAGGTGGAATAACTTCCCCAACCTCATCCTAGCCAATGGCCAAATAGGGATTGAAATCCAGGTCTTCAGGTTGTAAGTTCTCTGTTTTCTCACTCTACTAAAGCCGCCCCGTGAGAAAATATACTTAAACCAGACTCCTCTCTAGGCCTATGGGAAAAAAATTCACCTCTACCCTGAAGTGAAGGGAATTGAAAATCCTCTTGACAGATTCAGTATCCCCTTCTCACCCACCGTTCCCGTATTGGGGTTTAATGTTCAACGAGCCTATCACATGGAAACCAGCAAGCAATCCGAGGAGATTTTCAGGCTAAATTGTAAAACCCGTAATGTTTACATGGTCTAGATAAATTTTTATTGCTTTTTTTATATTTCAATTTCCTATAGTAAAACTGCCCTTATGCAAACATGAAAAGAAACTCCCAACACTCACACATTACTTTGTATCTACCTTCGCCATCTCCAAGCTCTCCAGTCAGTTCAAAAAATGTATTTATTGTCTGTGCCACCACTGTCCTGCTCCCTGCTTCCCTCGTTCCTGAGACCGCACGGAAGCCTAAGCTTGTTGTGAAGTTAATGATTAAAATCTTGGAGCAGACATTATTCATCATTTCTTGGGAACATTCTTGGGTCATCCATGAGTTTCTGGTTCTGAAGCAGCAGAATATAGACTCTGATGTCTAGAGAAGTCCACCTACTGTTAATGTTTTTTTTATAATGAACCACTTTGTAGATTTCTGCTTTGAACGTTTCCCCTCTTAATTGGTAGCCATGTTGTCAGGGACACTTCCTCCTATGTCATGATGGTCTTCAACCAGAGCCTTATTTCAAGGGAGCTACCTTCTAAAGAAGGACTCAGAAATACACATTTCTGCGACAAGAAATTTCTGTAGTTTTATGCAATACCTGTTTCTAACACATTTTTCCAAACATATGTATATCATCCAGACTCATGGTTTATTCAAAAGAAATCTAGAACAAATCAGCCTTTTTTAAACAAATATTTCTAAGTAGTGTTTTATAGAAGTTGACCTAGTTTAGCTCACCAAAAGGTTATTTCGGGTCAGTTAAAAGGATATTCTAATGAGCAGCAGAGGCTACATTTGTGGATTCCTAAAGGAGAACTCAGATTTTGTGAGATTTTTAAGGTTTTTTTTTTTTTTCCAGTGATTCACAATCAGTTTTGCAATTTAAAAGCAGCATGTGAGTCATTCAGTTAATGAATCTGTTGTCACTTCCTTGGAAAATGACTCCCTTTCTTTATGGCTTTTTAAAGCGGAATTCAGTTATCTGAAAGCTGTCATTTTTTACCTCGTTCTTCCTACTTCTTGAAGAAAGAGGAAGTTAGATACCAATTTCACCTTTAAGGGAATAGTGATGTAAATTATTTAATACATCACTATTCAGGGCTTATAAATCACAGTAGAATTGATAGTTATATTAATGAAAAACAACCAACCCTATGAAAATACCAGCCCTATTTTTCCAAGTTCTAAATATGAATTCTCTGTTTTCAGTTATCTTGTTTCTGCTTCTCAATGCAGTAAGCCCTAGCCACCTGTAGGACGGTGAGGTGATGACGGCCTTGCGCTGCGATGAAAGAGCCACTTTAGCTGGAGTTCTTCAAAACAAAACAAAACACCCTGGGCTAGTCAAGGAATGAGTTCGGGTGGACTGACGTGGACAAGGCGTCTGAGCGGAGAAAGGAGGCCTGTCTCCAGGCCCAGACAGATCATTTACAGTGTTGCTGGATTCCTTTTTTGATCAGGAAATCAGATCGACATCCTTGCAGGAAAAGGTTCATTTGGGTCACAGGTGGGGCACTTACTTCAAGTGTCTATTTCATAGCCCATATTGGGCAACAGGAAGTGCCTGAAAGGCATTTCTTTTTCATTTTGTGTCATTCAACCATAAGTGACTCAGTTCTGATATTATTTACCAAGCTCTGCTGAACTCCTAGGAGAGGCAGCTGTCCGACACATGTAATGCTAATCTTATCCTCTCAGCAGGGAAGGCAGTGAGTGGCAAGGAAAGGGGTACGTTTTCTTTAAGATCCTATTAATTTAATAGCTGCCTCATACCCTAGGGACTTGATGGAGTCCTCAAAATGCTTCATCTCTAAAATAATATAGTCTTAATCTGAGTAATTTTACTGACACCTGGTAAAGCTTATGAATGTTTAAGGGGGATTTAAGAAAGTCACACTTGAAACCATATGGGATTAGAGAAACTAAAGTAATTTAGTAGCAGCAACAAATGTGAAAATATTATTAAACAATAATCTAGCATCTGGAATGTCACCAGATCTTATTATTATCACTGTTTAAAAATAGACTTTATTTTTATCTTCAGTTTAAGGTTCACAGCAAAATGAGCAGAAACTGCAGAGTTCCCATATACCCTGTCCCCGCATAGGCTCAGCTCCCCCCACAACCCCAGAGTGGTACCTTTGTTATAATCAATGAACCTACATTGACACACCATCATCACTCAAAGTCCATAGTTTACATTCCATAGTCCAAGGTTCACCCTTGACATTGTATGTTCTATGGGTTTTGACAAATGTATAAAGACCTGAATCTACCATTATCGTATCATAGCCCCTAAAAACCTGTGTGCTTTGCTTATTCAGAGATCTTACTTTTTTCATTTCAAATTAAGTGATCTAAATCTGAATTAAAATCCAAAAGTTTAAAAAAGGACAAGGACCCAAGTGTTAAACTTAAAATTAGTGGTAATATAAAATCATTAATGTTTTTGCTTAAAATAAACAATATTAAATATACAATATTAAATATCAATATTAAGATTTTATTAATTCAGAACATGTGTCTGAAATCTACCTTTGCAGGAGCCATGAAAAAAAAAATTGTTGGCTTAGTAAATTAAATAGTTTAAGTGTATGAGAAACTTTCAACCAAAGGACAGCACCAACTATTACCAGTCCCCCCCACCTGGAACTTTGCTAAAATTAAGCACATAAACAACAACAAAGGAAAAAAAAAACACCTCTAAAATCTTAGGAAAATAAACAACACATTTTTTTAATAACCCATGAGTCAAAGAAGAAATCACAGTGAAAATTAGAAAATACTTTGAACTGAATGAAAATGAAAAGACAATATATCAAAATTTGTCACATGCTGTTAAAGCAGTGCTTAGAGGGAAGTTTGCAGCATTAAATACATATATGAAGAAAAAAGAAGTGTCTAAAATGAATGATATAAGTTTCTGCCTTAAGAGACTAGAAAAAGAAGAGCAAATTAAAGCGTACATAAACACGAGTGGAAACTAATGAAATAGAAAATATTAGACCAATGGAGAAAAATAAATGAAACTAATAGTTGGTGCTTTGAAAAGGTTAATAAAATTGACAAACCTCTAGCCAGAATGATCAAGAAAAAAGAGAATGCCCAAATTACCAATGTCAAGAATGTAAGGACATCGCCATAATTCTACAGATATTAAAAAGATTATAAGGTAATATTGTGAACACTTAATGGCAATAAATTTGACTACTTAAATGAAATGGACAAATTCTTCGGAAGTCATAAATTACTGAAATTAAGAAATAAAAACTCTCAACAGCCTTATAGCTATTAAAGAAATTAAATTTGTCATTTTCCTTCTGAAAAAAGTGACAGCAGGCCCAGATGACTTCACTGGAGAATTCTAGAAAATATTTAAGAAAGAAATAATACCCACCCTACACAAACTTTCGGGAAATAGAAGGAAAGGTAACACTTTCCAACTCATTTTATGAGGGTGGTATTACCCTGATACCTAAACCAGACAAAATTATTATAAATAATGAAAATATCCCTTATTAGTATAGCTGCAAAATCCTTAACAACACATTAAAAAGTATGTTGTTATATAAACATACATAACAACATATTATATATAACAAAGCAGCGATGAAGTCAAGTCTGGAGGAGACCAGGTGTAAGCTTCTGTAAGTCCTCTCCCCGTGCTAGATTCCCCTAAGCAACAGGTTGTGACAACAGGCATGAAATGCTATCTGGCAGAGAAGCTCAACAGAGACTCTTCCCAGGGTTTTTATTGGAGGCTGGTCACATAGGCAACCTCTGCTTGGCACATACCAAAATTCCAGACTTCAAGAAGGGAATCAGGGTTCAGCTTAAACCACATTGTTTGCACAAACAGTTTAGGCACAGTGAGCCAGTCTCCTGAGTCCTGGGAATGGTGGGGACCCTCCCAAAATCTAAGTTCCCAGATGGCAGCCAAACGCCAACCTTGCAAACAGGCCTTTCAAAGGATAGCTGTCCCAAGCCTGCCATGTTAACACTTTTCTACACAATATCGCCACAGATGTCCCCCACCCCAAAGAAAGACAGGCTTTTGACAACATTTAATACCTATTCATAAACCGTCGACAGATGGGAGCAGAAAGGAACTGCCTCACCCTAATAAAGGATAGCTACCAGAAAAAGCCTAGCACTAATGATAATCTTAATGGTGAAACACTGAATGCTTTTTCCCTGAGATTGGGAACAAGACAGGATGTCACTCTCTCCATTCCTCTTCAACATCATACTGGGTGTCCTAGTCTGTGCAATAAAGCAAGAAAAAAGAAATAAAAGGTATATATACTGGAAAGATGTAAAATGATTTTTATTCATGGACAACATGATCTCGTACATAGAAAATCCTGAGGAATCTACAAAAAAATGTTACTGGGTATAACTGAAGTTAGTAAGGTTGCAGGATACAAGGTCACACTATACACAAGTTGAATTTTTATGTACTAGTAATAAACAATTGAAAATTCAAATGAAAAATACCATTTATGATAGCTTCTAAAATCATGAAGTACTCAGGGATAATCTTAACAAACTATGTTTAAAACCTGTACACAGAAAATTATAAAATATCACTGGGAGGAATTTAAAAAGATGTAAATAAATAGGTAGATAGACCATATTCATGAGAGCAGACTCAATATTTAAAAAAATGTCAATTATCTCTAAATTGATCTGTAGAGTCAATGCAATCCCAATTCAAACTCCAGCAGGCTTTTTATAGAAATTGACAAACTGATCCTAAAATTTATATGGAAATGGAAAGAGCCTACAAAAGCCAAAATGATTTTGAAAATGAAGAACAAAGTTGGAAGACTCAATGATTGGATTTCAGGATTTAATATTCAGCTATAATAATAAAGACAGTGCAGTACTGACATAAAGATAGAAATTTAGGTCAACAAAACAGTATGGAGAGTACTAAAAATAGACCCATCTATATATAGCCAATTGATTTTTGACAGAGTGGCCAGGATAACTCAGTTGGAGGAAAAGACCTTTTCAACAAATTGTGCAGGAAAAACTGATATCCACATGGGGAAATAGGAATCTTGATAATTTACCCTATACAAAATTAACTTGAAATGGATCATATCTCTTAATAAAAAAAACTTGTGGATGAATGTATAGGACAAAAATCTTTAAACCTTGGGATAGGCAAAGATTTCTTAACTAGACCCAAAAACACGATACAAAAAAAAAGAAAAATTTTGAAACATGGTCTTCAAGTTAAAAGCTTTTATTTTTGGTAAGACACTGCTAAGAACATAAAAAGGCAAGTTGCAGCCTTGGAGACAGGACCTACAATATAATAAGCAAGCACATGAAAAGATGCTCAGCACCATTAGGCATCGGGGAAACACAAGCTAAAACCACACATACCCACACCGAGAAAGGCTAAAATTTAAGAACAGGATGACATCAAGCGCTGACAGGAATGCAGAACTGCAGCCCTCATACGTTGCTGGTGGCCGTGTAACACGGTAAAAGCGCTTTGGAAAACAGCTTGTCAGTTTCTTATAAAGTTATACATGTGACTTAATTCCACTCCTAGTTGTTTATCCAAGATACATGAAAACAGAGATCTCATTCACGGATGTTATAGCAATTTTATTCATAATAATTACCAAAGAACCAGAAGCAACCAAAATGTCTGTCTACAGGGAAATGGATAGATACATTGTGATCTAACTATGCAGTGAAATGTTATTTTGCAGTACAAAGGAGCAAATTAATGATTTTCACCGATGAATTTTAAAAACATGCTGAGTGAAGGAAGCCAGACACAAAAAGAGTACTTACTGTATGAGTTTAAGGCTTCAGAACTCTTGTCATCTTGCAAAACAGAAACTCTGTAGCCATTAAATAGCAACCTTCCATCGGTGCTCCCTCCAGTCCTGCGCATCCGCCATTCTACTTCCTGTCTCTCTGAGTCTGACCACTCTAGGTACTTTGTGGAATTGTACGGTATTTGTCTTTTTTGCGACTGGCTTATTTCACTGAGCATGATGTCCTCCAGGTTCACCTGGGCACATATACCTTTGAGGGACCCTTAGAGTGACCTCATCTCTGCCACTCAGCTGTATCCCTGACTGCACTCTTCCTACTTTCTGCTTTGACATCGCTCGTGATGGTGTTAGCTATCACATGTGTAATTTCCCAGTGTCACCAACACCATTCTCGTGCTCTAACCACTGCTGTCTTGCAGTGGGGACATTTTCTTTCCCCTGCAACAGCTGAAAATTGGCTGCAGAATAATGAAGTCCACAGGCTGGGAAGAAAGAGCAGACATTCAGGAAGGAAAATTCCTATGAGAGAGAGGAAGAAACCCTTTTACTAGGGAACAAGAAAGTCAAAAGGAATGAGATTAGGATTAGGCCCTCAGGGCCTCAGTGACCCCCACCTTCTGTGTCCATGTGACCTGCTTTCTCAGCCACACCTTGATATGCCTGAATTCACAGCTTGACATGCAGCTAAGACACGTGGCCCGAACCATCTAAGTCCATATTGTCCTTGGCACAGAGATTTCATAACAATGTAATTATAGTCTGCATTGACCATATTGAGGTACAAAGGCAGCTGCTACACTACTTTTTTGTTGCCAGTGGTTATCAAGGATGGAATCTGTTATTATTTCAATGTTTATCGAGTTCCCTAATGTGCTAAGCGCTTATTAAGATGACCAAATAAAGGAACAGCATGGAGAAGTGATGTGGCCATGGCGACTTGAAATTTCAAGGGAATCTCAAGGGCCAGTTGCAAGGGCATCATGAGTGATTGGACAAACAGTAGACGAGTATCATGTGGATAGCATACGCTGCATCTATTTAAGGAAATACAATCTACACTATATTTAGGATGCAGATGCAGTCCAAAGGGTTGATTATAATTCAGGAAGGAGAGCTATAAATCATAGTTACCAAGTCCAACAGAATGCTAGAGTCATCTGGAGGGATGCTGGAGACAAACCAGTTATATTATCTTGCCATTAAATGAGTGCATGGTAAATGAATGAACACCTTTAGCCGGTTAACTTGTCTTCCTGGCGCCCTAGACAAACACAAAAACGTCCTTTCTATTTAAAATCTAAAGCTTTTATTTGCCCCCTGACCCAAGACTCTCAGGCGTGTAGAGTGTGTCTTCTTAAGTTTGGTTTCTAGTATGAGGCTCTTTAACTGGAAGGCAATAATTAACTAATACATGAATCATCTAGCCCAGTGGTGATAACCTATTTTACATGAGGTCAAGTCAGGGAAAAGGAAAATGTTTTCTGGGAATCCCCNAAGTTGCTGTCCTTTTGTTCTTCAGTCTAGTTGTGGAGGACGTTGCTTCACTGGCCCAAGTTGGCACCATCATTGCGCTCTTCCCGGGCGAGGAAGATCAGTCACCGGCTTCTGGACGGCCGCTCACGGCAGCTGCTGGCCGCTCACGCTGGCTGCTGGCTATACACGGTAGTCCATGGCAACCTACGCCATTGCCGGCGACTCAGGGCAGCCCAGCTCCAGGTTGAGCTGTTGTTCAGCATCTTAGCTATGGAGGGCAGTGTCATTGGTCCTCATATGTGGGATCCGAACTGGGGCCCTCTGGCGTCCCAAGCCAGTTCTTAACCATTGCGCCACTTGGCCGGCCCTGTTTTAATTTTTTAATTCAAATTTTTATTTGTTTACATTTAGGTACTTGTTTTTCATATTATAAAGGAATTTTAGTATTTATTTATTATTTTTTAAACTTTATTGGGGAACAGTGTGTTTTTTCAGGATCCATCAGCTCCAAGTCAAATAGTTGTCTTCAATCTAGTTGTGGAGGGTGCAGCTATTTGCCCCATGTGGGAATCGAACCGGCAACCTTGGTGTTAATGAACCAGTGCTCAAGCACCTGACTAACCGGCTGCCCCATAGCATTTATTTTTTAATATATTATGGTACAAGAAATTTTATGTAACAAATAATTACAAAACACAAGAACAGATACAAGGTACAAGAAATTTTATGTACCGATAACAAATTTACGCTATTCACGCATCAGAGGAGGCCAATAATTCTTCATCGTTGTACGTTCAAGCAAACCAATCATCATATTCCAGGGTATTATTTTGCATACAGATATCATTACTGCTTTCTAGAGTTACACTTTTAGCTCATGAGCATAAATAAAAGAACTAAAAACATTTATATAGATTCAGAATTAGTACTACCCATGGATAATGCGCATCCTTATTTTTCCCTCACAATTCTGGGCAAAAACGTGCGCATTATACACGGCAAAATACGATATGGCAGTTGGATCAGCAGAGGCCACACATACCCCTTCACTCTAGGATTCGATTGAAGTCCCTATTTATTTAGCCTAGGACACTGAGGCTTAGAGGAAGGAGGGTGCCCCCCCCCCCCCCCCCCGCCAAGGTGGAAGCAGACCCAACGTGTCTCAGTGCAGCTCCCCAGGGACCAAAGTGGACTCCCCCATGGAGCCCATAAGCACTGTCCGTGCTACGCCCTTGAACTTTTGTTCTCTTGGCTTATCACAATTCAAGAACTTGCTCTCTAGCAATCATTGGCTTTTGTTTAAGAGAGCATTTATCAACGCTGGGCCCTCCCGTTTCTTGAACCAAACTCAGCTTCCACTTGGCCACTTCCTCGCCGGGGAAGAGAAATCGGGGTTGGTGCCGGGTTTCCCTGAACTCCATCCCTGCCCCCAGATTCCTGATGTCCTGGAATGTCCATTTGCCGGCCGCCGTCGGCCCTCAGACTCTGCATTAACGCACCTTTATGTGATATGTTTGAGACAGTTTGGTGTGAGGACCATCATCCCACCAGGAGATGACTTTAGTAACCCCTCAAAGTTTTTCACTGATAAGAAAACAGTTAAAATAGTTTTGTAAAGAACTCGTGGATCTGTGAAAATGAGTTTTGACAGGAGACCACGTATTTGAGATGAAACAAGGTCCTGCCCAGGGAGGCAGATCTGAGCAGACTGGGATGGATGAGCATATGCGAAGGTCACCGGTCAGAGTCCAGTTTAAGCAAAAGGGCGTCGGGCTGGTCTCAGGGATTCTTGGAAAGGACATGCGGCTGAGGCACTGGGTTGGGAAGTGGAAATAACGAGCTTCCAGAAAGCTGCAAACGCTGTCCTCTTCCGCACCTCAGTCGGAGGCAGGTGCTAGGATTTTGGATTTCATCAGAAGGGCCCCAAAGGAAAGAGGCAATTCCATAAAAGGACGCGGTGCCATCGGAATGAGAGAATGGCTGCAGGGCTTCTCAAACCTGACAGAGAGCCACATTCCCTGTGTGGAAAGTAAGAGGAGCCTGGCTAGTTTCCTCTTAGTACGGAAAAATGGGCAGTTTCTGGGCTTTAAAAAATAAAAAAAAGTAGGTCTAAAACCTGAGCATAAAGGAATTTATTTCCTAAACACTAGCTCTGTAAACAATACCATGAAAGGGCAGAAGGAAGGTTATCAGATTAGGGTATTTGTGTTTAATTTCTCAACTTACCACATTCCGAGGGCAGGATTTATAGTCACTGGTGGGGAATGTTTCAGAGAACACCCAGGGTCAGGGAAATGTGGTCATTTGCGTTTTGAAACACAGAGCTGTATGTTTCCACAGCTGCCGACTTACCAGCTCTCTGGGGATGACAGCCTTAGTTCATCTTGGCCGAGGGACAGCTCGGCTGAATTTCTGGTCACAGAAATTACAGCGTTCCTTGCTCAGGACATCTGAGGAGAGTTAGAATGAGGAACAGTCGGTCAGCTGTGAAGGGCTGCCCCTCAGCCTGGAGACCTGAGATGTTAGGAAAACAAGAATCCGGGAGGAAATGGAGTTTGCCATGGTGGACTGAAGGGTTCATAGCCTAGAGGCAGAAAAGTGCTTCCATCTTCCTTCCTTTCTTTCTTCCTTTCTTTCTTTCTTTCTTTCTTTCTTTCTTTCTTTCTTTCTTTCTTTCTTTCTTTCTTTCTTTCTTTCTTTCTTCCTTTCTTCCTTTCTTCCTTTCTTNAAATAAGCACAGAGACAAAAAGAAAGTGAAACTCAAAGAAATGGTAGACTTGGGGGCTCATATGCCATTTTAGCAGAGGAAAGGGGGTTTGGATTTTAAGAGATAATAAGTCATGAGGAAGTAACTAGGAAATATATGGGGGGAACTAATGGAAAATAATGGTTATTTTAGTCAGGTCTGTCTATGCAAATTTGTCTTGGTTTCACTCTATCTCCAGTGATAAGAATGCTCTCCTTTTCCTTGTATGGGGAGGAGGGAGTGGGGAGTTGGGGGGTGGGCGGGCTGAAGACAGCTTCACAAAGGGAATTTATGCCCTGCCATTGGGCAGTTAAGGGGAGGACAGAGAATTTTTCTTGCATTTGTTTATTCTCAGTTGCTTTCAACTCAAAACAATCCTTATGCCAAAGAGATGTATTTTGGGGTGATGTATTCTAATCCCCTTCACAGGGAAAATCAGCAGCAACCGAATCTTTTAGAAGATTTTGTGCCTCTGCTTCCCACTGGACTCCCCAACCATTTTATTTTCACTTCATAGTGGGGCCAGGGGGCATGGGGGAACCTCAGGCCCATCTGCCTTGAGACTGAGCTGGCCCTCTAGGGGCTTCCGGGTGTTTTGCATTTTGATCATCTCCTCACTGTAGGCTGTCAGTCTGTGTGCTCCCCCCTGTATCTCTTGCCTTGGGGCCCCCTCATGTTAGCTGCCTCTCCCTCTCATCCTGAGATGGGACACTTGAAATAGCTTTTATCTGTTTTAAAACATGCAGTATTTTTCCTTTTGCCTTTTTTTTTCTCTGTCACATTTTGTCTGAATTTAAGTTCATGTTTTGTCTGAATTTACTAACATTACACATTCTATGAACACTGATGATTTTTCCAACATAAAATATTTTCTAATGTTGAATTTTGTCCATATCACATCCTCCTACTTAAAACAAAAAACAACAACAACAACAAAAAAAAACCCACAAGCTTTTAAAAACTCCTCCCTCCATTTTTTTAAATGAAAGAGTTTGGCTCTAAAGCCTCAAAAGCTGTGGCCACCAGCTGAGATCCTAAAATGACCCAAGAGTGGTGCTAGGGGAGAATGAAATAAATAAATCTTTTTCCAAGAAGTTTAGCCTTGAAGAACATTCTGGAACAAAACTGCGCGTCCCCTGCCATCCCCTGCGCTTCTGTTTTGGTTGGCCCCAGTCCTACAATGTCATCTTCTTTCTTGACCGAAACAATGCTTTGAAAAAAAAATAATTCTATGGCTCAAATATTTAAAATTTCAATTTAGAAGGTACCATTTTTAAAAGTACATACTTATGTTGAAGACCTGTCCCCCAAACATTATTTTTAAAAACTCAAGAGTTGCATGCATCTCAGAATTCCAAAGCCTCAGGTTTTTGGTTTTTTTTTAGCCTGATTTGTAAGAACAAGACCAGCTCACCATATTAAAATGCATTACAGTTAACAGTGATAGTAAGACTCAATTGGTCTTGTTGTTTCTTCTGGGGTGTGTGTTAAGAGCCTCTTGCCACCCTTAGTTTTTCCCTCACTCTTTTTAACCCACATCCTCAAGAATTGAAGAATTTTCCAGTTCTCCCCCTTCCCATTTTACCCTTTGGCCATGATGCAATTTTGCTTAGTGATAGTCTGGGGGCGGGGGTGTGTGGGGGTTGGGCTTCATGGAGTCTTTGCGTCTCCTTAACTCTCCCCCCACCTGTTATCATGAACATTTCAAACATACCAGATACACAGAGCAAACAGAACATGGCCTTCCCTCTACCCACCATCCAACTTTAACAACCATTAACTTTTTTTTTTATATATAGAATTATTTTAAAGCAAATCCTAAACAGGACATAATTTATGTACCTATAACAGATGAAGAGTTTTTCTCTTTCCTAACCTAAGGACAATACCATTACCAACCTGACACAATTAACAAAAATCCTTGGGTCAGAGTGGACCACAGCCAAGCTTCTGGGGATTGGCTTAGGGCTGCTGTTGGTCAGCAGAGTTGATGGCTGGGGAGGAGGGTTGGGTGGGAACAGGGAGGAGCGGGGACAAGCTGTAATTCACTGACCCTTCTGTGTGTGTCACACATCGAATAATAACAACCTCGGAAGAGTAATGGTTGCTTCATGCCACCTCCAAAGTCTCACGAGAATTCTTCTTTCCACCACTTCTAACCCAGGACTACCACAGGAAAGGGATTTGGGGGGAGTCTAGCTCCAGCTTTCCCAAGATGACACAGTACAAACCACCACAGTCATCCAATACGCAGTCCATGTTTCCATTCCCCCCAATGCCTCAGTAGTGGTTTTAACAGTTGATTTCTTCAAATTGGGGTCTGAACGAGATCTACACGTTGCATTTATTATGTCTCTTTTAATCTAGAATTGTTCCCTAGACCCTTTTCTCCGTGACATTTATTTATTGAAGAGCTTGGGTCGTTGGAATTTCTGCAGAAATTCACCACATTGTGCATCTGGCTGATTCTGTCCTCCTGGAGTAATGGTTCTGAGCTCTAGAGACTTGCTGAGACCCAGGGTTTTGTTGTTATTGTTTGTTTTGTTTTGACAACAATACCTGAAGCTCCTTAGCTTTCTGACTTCCTTTGGGCTCCTGAGCCAGCTAGCCTGTTTTCATCTTGGCAGTACTTAATTCACTATTTCTTCTTTTAGCTCACTGGATGTTGTAAGCATGGGGATGCCAATTTCATTTTTGCTGCCAACCATAGAACCATATTTTGCCATGTATAATGTGCACCCACATTTTTGGTGCAAACGTCCAGGGGAAAAAAAATCTTTTGCTTTAAATTTTTTT
>NW_017731396.1:5750529-5777775 GCF_001890085.2 Hipposideros armiger | reverse complement strand
AATCTTTAAAAAAAAAAAAAAGAAAGAAAAAAACCCAAGCTCTAAGCACTAGGGTGCTCATTGCTGTTGAGCTGCTGTTGCTCCAAGGGTCCCTTGGTAGACAGCTAGAAATATACAGATGTAAATAATACACATTTGTTTCCATATCTATTTGGATGGAAATCCTTGAGTTCATACCAATACCTTCGGTTCCAATCCAGCACCACAGGGTTCATTCTCACCTTCCCCTTTCCGTATTTGTACCTCTCTCGCCGACAGGGAGACACCGCGCTCCTGTTATTCCGAGCGCACTTTATTCTTTGATCAACCCCCTGGCGTCACCAGTCTCCACCAGCACCTGTGGAGCCTTCCTCGCCCTGCCCGCCTCTGATACCCTCGCTGGACCCACGACAGAGGCCTTCTCTGCCTGACTTTGGTTCTTACTCCTCACGCCTGGCTGCCTTCCTCAGACACCCACCTGTGTGCTCTAACACCTTCATGACTTTGGCACTGAATTTTTGAGGAAGAGCCGGGAAGGGAAGGAGAAAAGCAGGAGGAAAGGGGACAGGAAGCAGGGAGGAGGCACGCGAAGGAGGACAGGAAGGGTCGTTGGCAGTTTTTTAGCTTCCGTTGTCTGGGTTGCACCTTTGCCCTACCACATTATAAGTCGTCACGTCAGAACTCGTGTCTGCATGGCACGGTGCCCAGTCAGCCACCTCCCCCCCTCTTTCTACCTCCCCGACTGTCCATCAATCCCGTCCCGGTCTCAGCCATCGTGGAACCAGGTCCAGAGCGGGCCGTTCTGGACCATTCAGTCCGTCCGCTTCGTGGAGGAGCCAGTTGCCTGAAAGGAATGGAGAATTTTAATTTCGTTGCGGAGGAACGCAGAAAGAGCCCAGGCTCAGGACACCTGACATCGTTCTAGGCAACTATGGGGTCCTGTCTCTGAAAGGGAAAATACAGATAAATGTATCTTTTTAAGGTTTGCTCTGTTTTTTAAAGTGGGAATCAGCACCATTGTTTATCTTTTATTCAGAAAGTTTTCAAGTAAGTGCAGATATTCACTGTCTCAGTATTATATCAATTCAACTTCCCTAAAACTAAGAATGTTAGAAAAATACAACTAAGTTAATACTAAGAATTATTAGAGGCTTTAAAAGTGTATAAATTTAAGTGCAATATTAATTACTTCCGTCAAAAGGAAGCGCGAGCCAGTATCTAGTCCGATTAGAATTAATTCATAAAGAAACCACCACCACCAACAACAACAAAAAAGCCCAGGACAATTGGAGGTATAACATATTTTGGTTGAAATTTTAATTTACATTATATGTACATTTTGGAAGTGGTATAGTTTAGAGATTTTTAAAATAGAAGGAAGACCAGGACAATCATAGAAAGTTTTAAAAGAAACGTCCATATCCTTGCACGGATCAGAAGGCCTCCATCCCCAGTTTTATATTGTGGGGTAACTGTATGAACACCTCCGAGATCAAGCCCGTCAAACAGCAAGTTGCCTTATTTAGGGTAATCTGATGGTTTAGTCCTGGTGCCATATGCTTTTGTCAGTATCACAGCAGAACCACAATACTGCTATTTTAGTAATCATTTCAAGTAATACCAAAATGCCACTTTTACTAACAAGAAGACTTGGCGGGGAATTGCAGGAATTAAGTGGTGTTGGGGGCTGGGAGGGCTTGGGGTGAGGGTGTTGGGATTAGGTGAGGGTGGGGTGAGATGCAGAGGGAAGAGGGGTGGAAGAGAGAGAAATCTAAGCAAAATGCCCGCAAAAATCTACAATAATGGCGTTATACCCACAAACATTCTGCTATTTTTTGTACCTAAAAATATGGTATCAAAAGGGCAGGAGGAAACTTTTGGGGGTGATGGGTACATTCATTTTCTCAATTGTGGTGATGGTGTATGCATGGGGTACACATATGTCAGAAATTATCTGACTGTGCACTTCTAAATGTGCAGCTTGTTCTGTGTCTCGATGAACCTGTTTCTTTAAAAAGTATATGGTGTACAAGAACGTGGAAACCAGTGCTATGGTTGCTAGCTGTGTCAAAATGTAAAGAGGCGAAACCGGTGTGGGGCTTCCTGCTTGGACCTGCGAACGGCCTGGGCCAGCGACTTATTTCTACCTGCTCTTGGTAGGTCATGGGTCGCCTCCAGGAGCTGAACTTCCGGGAGTGAGTTGTTTTCATGGGGGCTGATAATTAATCCAGAGGTCTCCATTTTGTGTTTTTAATTAATCAGCCCTTGCATGCAGGTGTCAGGAGGAAAAACTTTTTCTCTACCTCATAGGTTCAGTAACAGAGGGCCTGTGAATTAAACTTAAAGAAAAAAAATAAAAGACAGTTTAATAAGAAAAAGGCACACAATTTTTTTTAAAGATTTTATGGGGAGTTGGGGGAGGGGAACAGCGTTGGGGAATTGGGGAAGGGAAGACAAGTTGCTGTCCTTTTGTTCTTCAGTCCAGTTGTGGAGGACATCACCACATGGCCCATGTTGATATTATCATTGCGCTCTTCCTGGGTGAGGCAAATCGGTCGCCGGCCATTGGACGGCCGCGCACGGCGGCTCATGGCCACTCACGCTGGCTGCCAGCCACTCATGGTAGCTCACGGCAGCCCGCTGCAGCCTCACTGCAGCCTACGCCATCGCCGGCGACTCACAGCAGCCCAGCTCCAGGTCGAGCTGTTGTTCACCATCTTAGCTGTAGAGGGTGCAGTGTCACTGGCCCTCATGTGGGATCCGAACCGGGGCCCTGCTGCTCAGTGCTGGCATCCCAAGCCAACTCCTAACCAATGCGCCACTCGGCTGGCCCAGGCACACAATTTTTATTGACAATTATATAGTCATNTTGTTTAAAGCTGAATTACACATTTTTATTTTTTTGCTGTTTTTCAAGGCAATTAGAAAGCTAGAAATGCCCTAAAATGTATTCTGCCCCATGACGGGAGCTTGCATTTTAGGAGACTTCAGCCCTGGGAGGTTTTACTCTGCTTCTCAGCGGCAGAGCTGGTACTAGAATTCACGTCTGGGATTTTCACTCCTGCGGGACCGTCCTGTGAGTGGGCCTTTAAGCACATGCCGACTTCTCCCAGCTGCAAGAGCCGGGCTGTGGCCTGGCCTTGAAGCGTGAATGTGAAGTGGGGGAAGCCAGCGCTGTTCCGAGGCCTCCTTCCCATTCCTCGCAGCTTTGGGTTGCTTCCCGGCCCTGCGTTGGCTTCGTAAGGAATCCAGTCTCTGTCCAGCTTTGTGTCTTTTTTTTTTTTTTTTTTTTTCTCTCTCTCCCCTGTCTCTCGTGTCTCTCTCTCTCTCTCTCTCTCTCTCTCTCTCTCTCTCTCTCTCTCTCTTCCTCTCCTCTCCTCTCCTCTCCTCTCCTCTCCTCTCTCTCTTTCTCTCTCTCTTTCTCTCTGCAATTGGAAAAACAACTGGCCTCCTTTAGTCGTGACCAGAGGGGAAGGTGGGGAATAAATATCCTTGACCCCTCATTTCCTGTAAGATTGTGAAATTAAAAAGCAAACATTTAACGGACTGTGGCAGTTCAGAACAATTGCCCCTATTGTGGACTGAATGCTGGCTTCCTTCCGGCTTCGCACAAGCTCTGGCCGGTGGAGAGGCTAACCAGAAGAAGAGGCAGCCCCGCGGAGGGCTTTCCAGGCTGCCCAGCTCTGCAGTGAGAAAGTCCAGCATGGTTTGCTTTGTAGATATTTTCAAGGTTTGGGCTGAAACATCCTTGGGTTACTCGGAGCACAGCAGTTTTCTTTAGAGGAAGTCACCTGAATGCTTCAGAGGCCTGTCATTATCCTGCAGGTTGAGAAGGGACAGGTAGAGGACTCTGGCTTGCTTGATGACCTTGGTTACTAAGCCTGCGAGCTGGTGATGGGGGCTGGCCTTTGACTGAGTTTTTTCCTTTTAAGGCTTCCCACTGGGAGCCCTTCAGAGAACAGGGTCATGTTGACCGAGGGCTGACTCACGCCAGGCCTTTTCCATGCCTCCTCTGCAAAGACTCCAGCCGATAGCAAAACCTGATAATAGTTCCTTGAAGGAGGGCAAAGGGCTCCATCGGGGACGGGGAACATGCGACACGTTCAACTGTGTCACTTGGTCTTTACCTTTTAATTATCTGATGAAAAAATGTTCCCAAACTATGGGGAAGACTTCTTTGAAGTCAGTGTCAATGATCCTTTTCTTCGTTTAGCAAATGCTTATTCAGGAACTACTGTGTACCCGTGTGAAAGAATCAGAAATGCATATATATTTCTGCCCCCGTTCTATTAGTCTTTGACCCTGGTTCCCAACACTGAGTTCCTAAGTCCCTTGTAATTTCCTAGGTGGTAGGAATGTCTTTTGTTCTAATGAGGTGGTTCCTGGGTGCCTACTGAATGGGGGGAGGGGGGGCTGGTCACCAGAAAGACCAAACCATGATTAGAAGCTTGGAACTTTCAGCTCCCCCTCCCCCCATATTCTGGAGAGGGGCTGGAAAGTGAGTTAACAATCCGTCATGCCTACGTTACAAAGCCGCCACAAAAACCCCCAAGTATGGGATGTGAGGAGCTTCCTGGTTGGTGAACACATCTACGGGCTGGCAGGGTCACGGGCCCCAACTCCACAGGGACAGAAGCTCCTGGGCTTGGGACCCTTCTGGACCTCGCCTTCATCTGTTGTTCATTGTGTCCTTTATTATGTAATAAAACGGGAAACATAAGTAATTGTTCTCCTGAGTATGTGAGCCGTTCTAGCATATGATTGAGCCCGAGAAGTAAAGTATTGAGAGTAGAGGAAAACGGTGCGTTTTTCCTACACAACCTAGATTTGTGCTAATCTCTGGGAATATAGCAGTAAACACATCAGACCATGTCCCGAATCTCATAGAATGTATAAGTAAACGGGCAGTTACAATTAGTATGATGAATGCTGCGATGGGCAAAGTTGAAGGTCATGTACAAACTCCTGAGGAGGGCTTCTGACCTGGACTTTGGGTGAGGAAAGGCAAATGGAGAGGAAGATTCATCCAGGCGGGGGAGGTCGCCCTATTACAGTCTGTCTCCTCTAGATCGACTTTTTTGGGGTGGCACCTAAACCCCTTTAAGGCATGTATTTCAAAGAAAATAATGTTATGCCCTATTTATTTATTCTTTTGTTGCAGTTTTACTAATAGCCGCAGACTGCAGAGAAGTTGCAACTGCAGTACAAAACCCTCCCCCCCCCCAGCCGTTTAAGAGTAAGACGCCATCAAACCCAGACACTTCAGCATGTACTTCCTACAAACAAGGACGTTCTACAGAAGCGCCATGCAACCATCAGCATCAGGAAATCAGCAGCGAGTCCTCACCGCCATCCAACCTTCAGGTGCCACCGAGTTGTGCCAGTTGTCCCAAGAATGGCCGTTACGGCGCAGGGATCCTGTCCATGGTCACACATTGACTGTGTTGTCATGTCCCCTGTCTTAGGCTTTCCTTGACCTTTATGACCTTGCCACCTATTTGAAGGGACTAGGACAGTGGCTTTGTAGAATGTCCTTCAGTTTTTATTGGTCTGACGCCCCTCACGATTAGATTCACAGTGTGCATCTTTGGCAGAAACCTCTCAGAGGTGGTGCCGCGCTCTTCACTTCCTAACTCGTGCTGCAGGACTTCAATTTGTCCCCTTGCTGATCACTTGATAAAGTGGCATCTGCTAGGGTTCTTCACTGTGAAGTGACCTCTTTGACCTCGGTCATTAATATGTATTTTGAGGGAGGTACTGAAAAACATCCCATTCCTCATCAAACTCTTCATTCCGTATGAATTTATGATTTCCTGTTTTATTCAATGGGTTATAATCTGTTCCGATTTTTTTTTTGATGCTCAAATTGTCCTATATTTGGTTGCCTCTTCAAGCTGACTTCTGTGTCCTTTTGACACATCCCAATCATTCTTTAAGGATTTCTATTTTTTTATGACACAGATAGATGTCCTAGCTCCGGAATCAGCCATTTCTCCAAGGAGCTTTTAGTGGAGAATGGTATTTAGAAACCAAGATCTGGGCNCAGATGTGCCCTCCCTGGCTCACCCCATTTCCCCTCCACACTCCACAGCCTTCCTGACACCAGGAGGCTAACACCATTTACCAAATGGTCTTTCTCTTCGCACAACTCAGGGTTCGCCGAGCGATCCCCCAAGGCCAAGTTCAGGTTCCCACCTCTTGCAACACCCAAAACTAACACTAGTCTCAAAATACCTTGGGTTTTCCTTTCTGGTAATAGTCAATGTAAGGACTCCTTCCTCCAGCTGTGTGGACACAGAGGGGACCAGCGGAAAGTCTAGAAATCGCTTATTGAACACAGGCCACGACCTCTCCCTGGTATATGAGTCAGTGACAAACTGGGTAGCTTCAGTCCTTTTAATATGTAACTTTCTATCCTCATACCATCCCTGAGTTCTCATTGTGTAAGTTTCATTTTCAGGGTGGATGGTGTTTCCAATTTAGCAGGTCGCACCAGTGGCCAGAAATATTTCTCAATCACTTACAATGTTTCTGAGCTCTTCCCATTCCTATGGCTGGGTAAAAGCAGCCCCTACAATCTGGTTATTTCAATGCTTCTTTTGTGACCTTTTTGCCCGAGAGGTTTGGAATATGAAATTCTTTTGTTACCAGCTGTAGAAATAGAATGTTGAAACTTTGAGCATGAATAAAGTGCAGCACACAGCGATAAAAGGGTGCATTTTCTGTGGATGTTTCAGAGTTGCCTAAAAAATACCAATTCTAATTCCTTAGAGAGCTGGTTGTGTTAAAATATTTACAGAAGGTCAAGGAGCCTGTCCTCCCGCCTGGCGTGGAGACGTGAAGCTGTGGGCAGTGGTTAAGCGAGGCCGGCCTTTAAGCCTTGTTTATTCTGGAAAAAAATCTGGAAAATGCCTCGTACGGTTCCCCAGAGACCTGGATGTGGGCCTGTGTCAGTACATGACGAGTGAAAACAAGTCGTTTCTTTGCAACATTGAGCAAAATTTATAAAAAAGGTCTTTCTTAGAACTTCCAGACAGACCTGAGGGACTAGAAATGAACTTGAAAGTGTGAGGAAGTCAGAGTAAGCACTTAGCCTAAAAAAAAAAAGTAAGACAACTTTAAAACTGATTTAGATAGTGGAAATTTTATAAACATCAAGTGCACTGAAATCCAGCGGTTTGAAGTGGATCTGAGACCCTTGTTTGTTTTCATTGATTTCCCAGCTCTGTAATAAAGTCATTTTCTGAGGATCCGGCTGGTGACTGCCTTCTTGGCATGTCCCTGTCTCTTGAAAGTCACTCCCAGGAGGTTATGACTTGGTTGGTTTATGCCCAGTGCCCACCTGGGGTCTGGTGGGTGGGAAGCACCCCTGGTTGTCGGATGAACAAAACTTTATATCCACTCGGCCTCTTGGAGAGGGATGAATGGATGGACGGTCATGACAGGCTCTGTCCCCAGGACAGCCTAACACATGCAATACACCATGACTGTGAGTTCACAGTGGGAAGCCCTTTTAATTCACAGGCGCTCTGGTTCATAAAGCACTTATAAAGGTGGGCCTGGTCTCCTCCGAGAGCGGTGGGTGTCTGCTGGCTGCCTAATGCTTTGGTTTGTGTCTGCCTCTGCCGTTATTCTGTCAGCCTCCCTCCTCTGCCCACCTTCCTCTCCCTCAAGGAC
This sequence comes from Hipposideros armiger, assembly GCF_001890085.2. NCBI lineage: Eukaryota > Metazoa > Chordata > Mammalia > Chiroptera > Hipposideridae > Hipposideros > Hipposideros armiger. The sequence continues at coordinate 5,770,119 of NW_017731396.1, read as the reverse complement.
CAGCTCTAGGACCTGATGTAGGGGCTAGCTGACCCAAAGTACACCAGTCAGTCTTCCTCAAGATTTTTCAACCTGGGCCAGAGAGAGAAAGTCCATGTTCTCCCTGCTCTGGAATTGTTAGCACGTGGGAGCGGAAGCTGCTGGTGGCTGGGGCTCCCGCCGTGTCAAGGGAGAGGGTCCCTAAAAAGACAACATCCAAGCGGCTTCAGACTCAGGCAGCCTGACAGACACCAGTTGCGTTGCCCCAGAAAAACGAGAGAGAAGGGACATGTAGGGGACACAGAGAGCCATCAGTCCCCGTCTGCCACCTAATGCAGAAGCTGTCCTTACCTTTCCTGCAATGTGCTCACCTGGGACCGCCCACACTGCTGCCTGCCTGAGCTGGTTTGAATGCAGATTGCATCACTGACAGTGGAAAGAGTCTTAAAAACACAAATGCACAGCACTAGGAAAGCAATAGTGAGCTCCCTTTTTCGTCTAAAAAAGCAGGCCGAACTTCAGTGTTTGTGAGAAGTTATTTGATATTTGAAAGTACAAATTTTTGGTCTGTGTATGGATTTGTCCACATGAGCATATTATTTTTTTAAAACACATTCATGTTCTTTCTGAAATACAACATTCTTTCTTAAAATACTGTATCCATACGACAATGATTTTTATTAGCATTTCTTGAGTGTTTACTGTGTGNCAGCCCAGCTCCAGGTTGAGCTGTTGTTCAGCATCTTAGCTGTGGAGGGCAGTGTCACTGGCCCTCATATGTGTATCCGAACCGGGGCCCCCTGGCATCCCAAGCCAGTTCTCAACCATCGCACCATTCAGCCGGCCCTAGGTAGACTTTTTAAAATTTACATTATCTTCTTGATTTAGTAATAAAATACAACCATAAAAATGGAACTGTATCGTTAAGATCTGGGCAAAGTTGGTATGTAGTAAAATGAAAGATTTTTCTAATCTCTTACCCAGAAATCAGATCTTGGCCTGTGTGATGACAAGAATTGGTCTGCAGCCTCTGCATCACGGATATAACCCTTTGTAGCTTAGGGTATTGGCTGCCACTGTCACCAGTGACATGTGCCAATCCTCCCCCCACACACCTGCCCAAATAGCAGTGTAGCTTTAAATAAGATATTTAATGACTAGGACAAGATATAATAATACTGTAGCCATATTTTATGTAACATACCTAACCATAACGTATATAACCATAATATACATGTGAGAATTACAAACACGCAGTCATCAGAGAATCATTCATTTCATTGTTCATTAAATATTCGAGTGCATGCCATGTGCCAAGCATTGTGTATGATGGTGGGCAAAAAGGAGTAAGCACTATAATCAGAAAGACAAATAATAACATGTGCTGTCGAGGATGTGGAGAAATTGGCGCCCTCGTACGTTGCTGGTGGGGACGTAAAATGGCGCCGCTTCTTTGCAAGACAGTTTGGCAGTTCCTCAAAAAGTTAACATTGAGTTACCATATGACACAGCGATTCCATGACTAAGGAAACGAAACCCAAGGAAAGTGAAAACATATGTCCACACAAGAACCTGTACACAGATGTTCATAGCATCATTATTCCTAACAGCCAAAGTGTAGGAACAACCCAAATATCCACGAACTGATGAGTGGATAGATAAAATGTTCTAGCCACGTGATGGAGTGTTATTTGGCAGTAGAAAGGAATAAAGTTCTGACTCACGCTACAAAATGGGTGAACCTTGAAAACATGCTAAGTGAAAGCAGCCAGCCACAAAAAACCACTTATTGTATGCTCCCATTTATAGGAAATGTCCAGAATAGGTAAATCTATAGAGACAGAAAGTAGATATGTGGGTGTCTAGGGCAGGAGCTGGGGGGGAAAAATGGAGTAACTGCTAATGGCTATGGGTTTCTTTTGGGGGTGATGAAAATGGTCTAAAATTGACTGTGGTGATGGTGGCACAGCTCTGTGAACATACTAGAAGCCATTGAATTATACACTTTAAACGAGTGAATTGTGTGGAATGTGAATTAATTAATATGTCTTAGTAAAGCTGTTATAAAAAAAAATGAGTAAATAAAACAGCCACAATTTCTGCCCTGATAGAACTAGTTGGGACTAGCAACCGCAGAGCCAGAGGTGAGTGAAATAATGCTGAAATAAGATGGCTTTCTCTGTAGAAGGGCATCTCAAGTGAAGCCATCTTTCAAGGATGAGTGTAAAGTGAAGGAACTGATCCATATAGTAGATCTCAGCAAATTTCGAAGGATTGGTATCATACGGTCCACGTTTTTTATAATAAGTTATTAATGAATAACAAAAAATATTTTCTGTACTTTGAGAAGGTAAAAAACATTTCTATGTAACTTAATGTAAAATAAAATATAATGGAAATTAGGAATTACTTGACAATGAATGATAAAAATACTACATATTAGAACTGAAAGAATGGTGCTGAAGCAATAATTAGAGTAAACATTTTAGCCTGAAATATTTACATTAGAAAAGAAAAACTGCTGTTAACTCGTGAGCCAAATATTCAGGGGGACAAGTTAGAGTAAAGACTGAAGAATAAATGCAAAGAAAGTAGGAAGAAGGGAATATTCAAAATAAGAACAGATTAATGAAATAGAAAACAAAGATATGGCATAAAGGATTAATAAGGACAAAAATTGGTCATGTAGACAGACCAAAGGACAAATGAACTCACACTCTAGGAAAATTGATCGAGACAAGAAGAGAGAAGGTGCAAATAGACATTAAGAATGAATCAGGGCATATAAATACAGACAGAGCAGAGCTTTAAATGATAAGAGGATATTATGAACATCTTTAAGATTATAAATTGATAAATTCCTAGAAATATTTATCTTATCAACAGTGAGTCAAGAGGAAATACTAATCCCGATTGGTTCTAAACCCATTAAAGAAATGGAAACACAAGATAAAATCTCCTTCAAGGAAATGCCAAGCCCAGATGATCCTGTAGATTAGATTTACCAAACATTCAAGGAAGAAATAATTCCAACGTGTCACAAACGCTTCCAAGTAACAGAGATGAAAGGAACACTCTTTAACTAATGTATTGAAACCCAAATCAGTTTGGATCACCACGACACCAAAACCAGACAAGAATGGTGCAAGAAAGGAGCATTCCTGGCCAATTTCACTCGTGATTATAGCTGTAAAAATTCTAAGCAGAATATGGGCAAACAGAATCCAGGAATGTATGAGAAAGAGAAAAACTATGTGATTGCCTCCGTCAGTGCAGACGAGCAAATGATAAAATGTAACATTCATGCATGATTTAAAGAAATCTTAACAGACCACAATGAGAGACTATCTGTAACATAATGAAGACCATTTCTTTAGAAAACATAATAATTTTACAGCAAATCTTAAACTTAATGATGAAACATTAAACATTCTCTTTAAAATTAGGAACCGCTCAGAGACACCATCTGACCCTTTTTAGCCCACGTGGTGATGGAGTGGCCATCAGCACAGCAAGATAAGGAAGGAAAGGAAGAAGTAAAACAGAAACCATTCAGAGATATATTTGACGGGTTTCTTAGAGAACCCTAAAGAATATAAAGATAGATTCATAAAGGATGTTTAAAGCAGTTGCTGCAAAATCAAAACACAAAGATCAACGACATTTCTACAGTGGTGCTGCACCAACAACAATCAGTGAACAATACGGGATAAAAACGATACTATTTTTCAATAGTACTTAGGAATACATGCAATAAAAAGAGCAAGACTTTTATTGAGTATTTTATAATATTTGCCTGACAGACATTAAAGACCTAAATAAGTGGAGAGTTAGATCATGCTTTTGAAGCTATAATGCCCCTCTTTTTCTGTCCCCAACTTTATTGAGCTATAATTGACATGTAACATTGTATAAGTTTAAGGTGTATAACAGTGCTGATCTGATACACTTACAGATTGCAATATGATCACCACTAATATGGATGGTAGTGTTAGCTGACACCTCCGTCACGTCACATAATCACCATTTCCTTTTGTGGTGAGAACATCTAGGATCTACTCTCTTAGCCACTTTCAAGTAGACAGTAGACTATTGTTATAATACACAATACTGTGCTTTAGATTCCTGGAACTTACTCATCTTATAACTGGAAGTTTGCACCCTTTGACCAACCTCTCCCCATTTTCCCACCCCCAATCCCTGGTAACCACCATTCCACTCTCTGTTTTTATGAGAGTTAAAAATGTAAGTTTTTAATGTTATTACATTGCATATACATGATATCATACAGTATTTGTCTTTCTCTGGCTCTTTTCCATACCTCCTAAATATGTTGGTTCTCCCTTAACTGATCTATAGTTTCCGTGTGATTTCAATAAATTTCAACAAATTGTTTCTGTTGTGTTTTGTTTTGGTGGAATTGGACAAACTGAATCTTTAATTTGCTGGTTATAAAATAGTACAGCAAGATTTCATTTCATAAATGGAAAATAGGCATACTCACTATACGCATAATGCTCTGGAAAAAAATTGGATGGAGGAAGTATTTTTCTATTGCTAGGTAACAAATTCACTCAAATTTAGCAGTTTAAAGCAATACCTATTTGTTAACTCAGTTGTGTAGCACAGAAGTCTGGTATGGTGTGGCCAAGTTTTCTGCTCAGCATATCTCAGGCTGAAATCAGGGTATGGACTGGGTTGAGCTCCTGTCTGGAGGCACCGTGTAAAAGTCTGTTTCTATAAATTTCATATATAAAATGTCTTTATTCAGCATAATATTTGTTTTATGTTCTTGGTATATAGCCTTACTAAATAAGTTGTTTTGTGTTTTGTTGTTGTTTTTTTAGCTGAGCCATCCTGCTACCTGTTAGCAGCTCAGCTCGGGCTGGGCATTGAACCGCTGTTGCTCAGAGCTCAAACTCTTGAGCGAGCTCTTAACCAACTGAGCCACTCGGCCGGCCCAATAAGTTGTTTTTTTAATTTGGAAATTGTTGAACTTTATCAAATATTTTCTGTGTGTCAAAGTTAGTAATATTATTTTTCTCCATTAAACCATAAATATAGTGGATTACATGCGTGGGTTTCTTGATGTTAAACCATTCTTACATTCATTGAGCACAGTGTTTTATTTTTTAAATATTAAAAGTATCTGACTGCTAATGAGTTAGAGTAAATTTTGCTTTTTCACTAGTTAAGCTTCTCCTTCTGTTATTCACATATTTATCTTTCTGGCCATATTTTTCATCTCTGTTTATGTGTGAAATTAGCCTGCTTTCCCCCCCCCCTTTTAATGTTCTCTCAGTTTTCAGTTTGGAAATCAGAGTTATAGTAATCTCATGAAACCAGTTGGGCAGTTTTTTCCTCAATTTTTTTTTCCTTGTACCTTTTCTTTCTTTCTACTGAAACAATTTGCCTAAGAGGGATTTCCTGCTATTGGAAATCTATTAAAAACTCATCTGTAATATTGTCTGAAATAAGATGCTTGGGTTGGAGGTGAGAGGAGGGACAATGACTTTGCAGCGGAGATTTTTAAAAATCATATTAAAAAGTAAATGAGAAAATGTGTACTCCACCTCGAGGAGCTTGACTGTGAAAGAGAGCAGAGTAAGGTTACTGAAGGAGATGGAGGGGCAGGACGTTTGGGGGATTATTTGTTCATCTGGTTTTAGGATGGGAGATAGAGAAGGTGAAAGGGCTGATGAGTATGAACCTGCAGAGAGGAAGCGTTTGGAGATGGGGCAGGAGAGAGATGGATTAAGCAAAATGTCAAAGACCAGGAGGCAGAGGAGTGGGGACACTTCTGCCGAGACTGCAAGGAGGAGAGAGAAACTCATGCGTGTGGGTTTGGGGATCTGGTGTTGCCAAGGAAGGAAGTCCTTTTGTACCCCTACTCTTGAAAGAAGAAATGAGTCTGAGATGGTCCAGAGAATGGCTTGGTCTATAAAGATGATAACTTGGAGGGGATGTCATGAAATTCTTGGCAATTATTGAAATTTTAAAGGAAGGCAGCCTGTCCCATATCTTAGAATACAAAAATAAATAAATAAAAAATAAAAATAAAAAAAGCAACATGTAGCTATTTATAGATCTTATAAATCCAAAAAATATTATGGTTTAAAAATACACAGAAAGAATGCAAAAGGTACAGCCAGTTTGGATGACAGTTTCTTCCCAAACTAAACATACTCTTACCATATGATTCAGCAATCGCATGCCTTGATATTTACCCAAACGAGCTGAAAACATATGTCCCTGTGAAAAGCTGCACATGAACGTTTATAGCAGCTTTATTCATCTTTGCCAAACCTTGGAAGCAGCCAAGATGTCCTCAGTAGGTGGATAAACAAACTGTGGTCCATCCGGATAATGGAGTATCATTCAGCAGTAAGCAGAATGAGCTGTGAAGCCACCAAAAGATCTGGAGGAAACGTGAATGCATATGACTAAGTGAGAAAAGCCAATCTGGAAAGGCTACAAACTGTGTAATTCCAACTATGTGGCATTCCAGAAAAGGCAAAACTGTGGAGACAGTGAAAGGTCAGTGGTTGCCAGGGGTTGGATGAGGTGAGGGGTAAACAGGAGGATTTTTAGGGTAGTGAAACTATTCTGTATGATATTACAATGGCAGATACATGCCATTATACATTTATAAAATCCCCTGGGATGTACAAAACCAAGAGTGAACCTAATATAAACTATGGGGTTTAGTTAATAACAATGTAGCGGTTGGCTCATCAATTGTAACGAATGTACCACCCTAATGCAAGATGTCAATGATAGGAAGTTGGGAGGGGCGAGGGTGTAGATGGGAAGTCTGTATTTTTCAGTGTTTTTACTGTAAATCTAAAACTGCTAAAGAAATAGTCTCATTTAAAAATAAGTAAATAATTAATTGAAAGGCGGAAAAAGCTCAGACACAGTCAAGAGTGTATGTATTTTTAGGCCAGGATAGGGCACCGAGGATGTTTGGGGTTGGTTCTTCCTTCGTCAGCGTGTATAAACTAGTCCAGAGCCTGAGTGAGGAAAGGGCGGCCCCAGCAGGTGTGATGACGAGGCTGGAAGTGAGAAGGAGCACGGAAGTGGGGACAGGGAACAGGGCTGCTGAGTTACCCTGGGGGCTTGGCACAGTGTGGCGTGGTGGCTTCGTGTTTTGCTGTCCTGGATGTCACGCTTTCTTTAATGCTAGAATTACAGTCATCCCAGCTCCTACCTGCCTGACTGCAGGAAGCTCTGTGTGTTACCAGGTCCTGCTCCCCAAGGCCACTTGCCCACAAGTCCCCTTTAGTCAAGCCATCATGCTGTGACTCTAGACGTCACCTGCTAGATTCCTGCAGGGGCCTCTATCACTTTCCAGACCCTTCCTTCAATCCCTCTCAGGGTTAGCAAAGACCAGTAAAGCTTTGCTGAAAGCTGGGGTGTGATAGAACATGGCACTACAGAACTTAAAACTGGATGCCAGATGTGCTGACTGGTAAATCCCGAGGCCTGAGCCTTGAGTTGGGTGTTTTGAAGTGTTTTCCAGCACCAACGACCAGTTCTCTGATTCTCCCACACCAACTGGGTGTCCAACAATTCAGTTCAGTTCAGTTCAGTCCAGATACTGCCTGGAGTTAATGCAGACCCCACAGCTTAAGAGCTCAGTCCTGCAAGACTCGGGACTAGTGGCAAGGCCTGAGCCACCTGTGCTTCTGACCGACCAGCTGTAAATCAGGGGTTCCCATAACCCCCTCTTAAGGTTCGATCATTCGCTAGATCAGCTCACAGAACTCAGGCGCTTTACTTATGTTTGCCAGTTTATTTTAAGGGATCCAACTCAGGAACAGCCAAAGGGAGAGACGTGCAGGGCAAGCAGTGGAGGGGCGGGGCTGGCACGGGTCTCCCACGCCCTCTCTGGGTGGAGCACCCTCCCGGCACTTCCATGTGGTCACCAACCCAGAAGCTCATCAAATCTTATAGATCAAGAGTTTTCAGAGTTTAATCCTAAGCCCCAATCCCCCATTTCCTGGAGATTTGTGGGGGTGGCTCAAAGTTCCAACCATCTAATCACGTGGTCATGCTGGTGACTCCCCGGCCCCATCTATGGACTCCACCCTAAGTCACCTCATTAGCATAAACTCAGGCATGATCAATAGGGGCTCATTATGAATAAAAGAATTGTCATTCAGGAAATTCCAAGAGGTTCAGGAACCTGGGACAAAGACCAGATACTAGGGGTGCCAAAAAAATGTATTCACATGACTTGTAGTCATCTTTTGTTATCGGTGGTATATATATTGAGTATTACAATTTTAATACAGTTTTTTTCTTTCTAAAAATGTATATACATTCTTTTGGCTTTCTCTGTATGTGTCATATGATACCCCAGGTGTCCTTCTAGTGCCTCTGCTCATCCTATGGCCAGCCCTGTGTGGCATGATGCAGATGACACACGGGCTGGGTACCAGGCATCCTTTGTAAAAACTTTATATTTGAGATTTCAGAGAAAGGAGTTAAAAAGCCACCATGAGAAGATCAGACCTTTGTTGGTTTTCTGTATACTCTTTCAGTGTTGGCTCACAGCCTTTTACCTGAGTTTAAATTTGAGTTAGTTTCTAATAATAAAATCTTAGACATTTCTGGTTTCTCTTAAAAACCCAGAAGGGACTGCAGTGATGGCGCATTGGTGACCAGGGCTCTTTTGGGGGCAGATGTGCCCTCCCTGGCTCACCCCATTTCCCCTCCACACTCCACAGCCTTCCTGACACCAGGAGGCTAACACCATTTACCAAATGGTCTTTCTGTTCGCACAACTCAGGGTTCGCCGAGCGATCCCCCAAGGCCAAGTTCAGGTTCCCACCTCTTGCGACACCCAAAACTAACACTAGTCTCAAAATACCTTGGGTTTTCCTTTCCGGTAATAGTCAATGTAAGGACTCCTTCCTCCAGCTGTGTGGACACAGAGGGGACCAGCGGAAAGTCTAGAAATCTCTTATTGAACACAGGCCACGACCTCTCCCTGGTATATGAGTCAGTGACAAACTGGGTAGCTTCAATCCTTTTAATATGTAACTTTCTATCCTCATACCATCCCTGAGTTCTCATTGTGTAAGTTTCATTTTCAGGGTGGATGGTGTTTCCAATTTAGCAGNAAATCTTTAAAAAAAAACAAAAATTAGGGGGGAGGGGGGTTGTTACCTGGTGAGGGTGAAAAAAGGGTAACTATTGTATTGTTCTGTACACCTGAAACTAACAATAAAAAAAATAAATTAAAAAAAAATTAAATTTGTCCAATATTAAAAGCTAAAATGAAATGACAGTGCTACCCAATCTTCCTTGTTGTTTGTTAGGAATAAAGATTACACCCATATTGTGTTTTTGCTAAGGAGCCCTTACAAAGAACAGTCTGGAATCTTCTCTCTTTATTTGTCATTTAAAAACAAAATGTGAATTTATGTATCTATAAAAACCTCCATTATTAAAACTCAATTTAAAAGAACATGCAAAAATTCCAAACAGTTCATAGAACCAATTTTATTTTTGATACCATAATATGTACATAACTTTGAATCTATGTTTCTCACAAAATATATCACTTTAAAATTTGTTGATAAGTCATACTTTTCTTATATGATTAATTTAAAATAAATTAAATAGTATAGGTCTCTCCTTAAATGTGATAAAGTTGAAATAAATCTTTTTATATAAGTTGAGGTTTTTGGGTTGCGGTAGAAACCAGCCAACTGCAACAGTAAGGGATAGTGTGGGCTTTAGTTCCTGACATACACTCCTCCCCGCCACTTCTGGAATTTCCATCACCACCCTCGCCCCCAAACAACCTAAATAAACCATAATCTGAAAATGCCAGCGTTTTGCTCTGCAAATCCTGCATAGCGACGTTAGCTACATCTCTTTGCCTCCCTCTCTACCACAAAGCTGCTCCAGTCCGTAGGTGGAAAATCCGGGGCTGTCGATAAAACCAGCTCCGGCAGTCGAGGCACAAGCCATGTGTGAGGTGGTTGTGGTGAAGCTCAAAGAATGGGAGGAAAAGCTGAGTTGCCTGGGACCTGGGGAGCAGGAAAAAATGGGCAGCCTCCTCAGAAGCAGAGGTTCCTGTTTGCTCAAAGCTTTTGCTGTGAATTGCCAAACTTCCTTCTAGAACCATTTGGGGGGCCTTGGTCTACTTGTGTCTTCCTTCTGTAGCTGCTCCAGGCCAAGGGGGCTCCTTGATGGTCTCAGCCCCACCCCAGGTTCCATGTACAGAGCACTCAGAACCTTGACCTTCCAGGAGCGTCTGGCGTAGACATGGTCACCAGGCATGACCGACAGGCCTCACCCACTCTGTCTCTTTTTGTGACCCATTAATCCCGAGACCAGATGCCCCTAGAAGTCTTTGCTTTTAGCACCTTGTGTCTGACAGACACTGCTCCTTGCCCACTGGATACCTATTCTCCCCTTTTTCCTAATTCTCAGAAGCCCGATTTTGTTCAGGGTGGCATCGTGTCCAGCTTAAATGCCCACCTTCCCTGAGGCCTTTGCAGCTAGGGGTGGCCGGATGACATGGTTCTGCAGATGCGGGAGGTCTGCCAGGGATTTCTGGAATGCGTTGCTTTTGTGATCTGGTACCACTTTATCTCTCTCCCCTTGTCTTGATCTTCCTACTTGGAACATGGTCATGAGGCTGGCGCTGGAGCAGCCATCTTGAGGCCCTGAGGTAAAAAGACATGAAGCCAAAAGCACACACTAAGGATGGGGAAGCAGAAAGATGAAAGGAGCCTGGGATGGCGCGTTGGGCAGCGTGAGCCTGCCTGGCCTTTGCAGGGCCTGGGTGAGAGGAGGAATGGAGACCTACACATTGTGTCCATATTTGAAAAATTGTCAGCCAAACTAATCAACTGCTAAACAATATATTCTGTCCTCCTAGCTTGACAATATATGCTATAATGACGAAGTTGGGAAAGTACGCATAAAGCCATGGTTTTTCTATGACGTAAAGTCAGCAAAATACCAACAACAACCAAAGATTTTGATACACTTTTGTGTATTCCAGTGCAAATGGATGATGAATTACGTGTGATTCAGAATGGTACTGTGCCTTCGAATCAGCGCTCTGAGCTGCAGTGAACACTGTCGAGGGGGGTGGACATAAGGATTCTGGATGAGGCCTGTGGATGAATAACCCAACGAACACCACAACGTAACATGGAAGTTTTCTTTCTTTTATTCTCTTTTCTTTTCTTTTTTTCCTTTAAGTGGATCTTGAATTTGGCTTATTTCATTTGGATTTATATCATTTTCAAGAAAAAGAATGACAAAACCCTTTTATTCTTGCTCGTTTGGAAGGAATTTTTGGCCTGATCCTGGATGGTTGCGATTTTACTCTATTTGTACATCATGAGCAGCGCTCTGGAAACCGAGCTGGGCTCAGTAATTATGAAAACAGTTTCATACGTTTAAAGAAGTTCTTCATAAAGATGCATGACGGATGATGCTTTCCCTTCCTAAATGGCAGTCCCACAGGTCAAGCAGAAGGCAAACTTAATAGGTAGCTATTATGTGAAACCACAAAGAAGTCTGAATTCTGTGGTGGCAGAGCCTCTGACCTCACCGCCAACACGCGGAGACTTAAATAGTCTTGTGGTTTCAGGCCCAGAAATGTAGTCTTTTCACAGCCCTTCTCCTGTGAGTTGTCAAAGGAAGATGCTTCCAGAATCATCGGCACGTGGGCAGCTATGCTTCCGAATAGCGGTAGGACGTTTACAAGGGTTCAAAGGATACACAAGAGCATTCATGTGCAGAGAGCAGATATTGGGGCTTTTGGGAGACAGCTTTTCGATATCCCAGACTCTAGAAAGCTCTACCAAGCCTGTGAGGTCAACCTGGCCTCAAGCCATAGCCTTCACTCTGTGAATTCCAGTTCATTTCGACTTCTGGTCCAGACTGGGCTCTTGTCACAGCCATGGGACATTCACCTCTTCCATCACTGCTCGTTCAGAACCCACATGTGAGAGGTGGAGAGGGTGTGTACTATGGACGGAATCGTGTTGCTCTCCAAATCTGTATGTTGAAGGCCTAACCCCCAGTGTGCATTTGGAGACGGGGCCTTGAAGGAGGTGATGAAGGTTAAATGAGGTCACAGAGGTGGGTCCTAATCCAATAGGACTGGTGTCCTTGTAAGAACAGGAAGTGACACCAGGGCCCTGTTCCTCTGTCGTGTGAGCACACAGCCGGAAGGAGGCTGCCTGCGAGCCAGGAAGGCAGCTCTCATGAGAACCTCCCATGCTGGACCTTGATCTTGAACTTTCGGCTTCTGGAATTGTGAGAAAATACGTTTCTGTTGTGTCTGTGGTATTTTGTGATGGCGGCCCAAGCAGCCTGCTATAATGTAGTTGGCCTCCCCGTTCATTTCTCAATTAAATCTAGCATAGGCGTCCCTAAACTCTTCCTTCCAAAGATATTTTATAAGCATGATTTAATAAGAATTTAGCTTGTTAACTGTTTTTGAATGTGAAAGTAGGAAAGAAATTGTTATTATTATTATTATTATTATTATTATTATTATTTGGCCATGCAGAAGCATGTGCTCTGGGGGGAAATGGGCAGACAGTTGAGATTGCCTGTGTCACTTGACAGAAAAAAAGATCGGGCAGATTATTATAATGGAGACACTTCTGGTTAATACCTTCTAATTCATAACACCCGCCCATATGCGATCACATTGGTGCCTCATACTAACTCTGGGAGGCATGGAGCACAGATAATAGTATGTCTATGTTAGAGATGGTAACACTGAGGCGTAGAGAGGTTAGGAGCCCAGCCAAGGTCCCGTAGCTGCAGGAGAGGGCCAGAAGCGAGCTCCCCCCTCACGCAGTGGAGACGTGGATGGTTACACTGTGCGGTGCTGTGTAAAGAGGATACTTTGGGAAATTGCTATAATAAATGGAATTATATCCTATGATTTAAAGACGTTCCATGAGGAGAGAGTGTCTGGCGGTGTCCCCCTCCACCCCAAGCTGACGTGTGCAGATCTGGGTCCCAGTGGTCATGTGTGGGCTGAAGGCTGTCTACTCTTGGCTCTAACTCTCATGACCTTTATCTGGAACTTCTTTTCAAAACAACAAATATTTTTTTTATAGAAATAGACCCATTTGTTATCTCTCTGGATCACTTCTAAAACATTTAAGCAAAACTCTTGGTAAAAGCAGCCATGCAATGTGGCTTTGCTCAACAGTTTGCTTTCCCCCCTCCATCAGCTCTGAGAAATCCCTCTCAAAATAAAGAATAAGAAACCGAAACACAGACTCAGACCCACAAGAAACTAGGACAGAATCCCCCAGCCGAGCTGTCCCTGTGCGGAAGAGGAGCACAAGATGGCGGTGAGGAAGCAGCCGAGAGCCTGTGCATTAAAGGGGAGAAGGGGAGGCCAGGGTGAGGTGAGGGGGTTTTGTGGGGAGCAGTTAGAACGGCCTGCTCACTTCTCCCTCTTAGACCAGACTTGTAGCAGGGTTTGCGCCCCAGCTACATCCGATGACCTAAGGGGCTTTAAAAACGCTGATGTCCAGGCTGGCCCCGCTCCTCCCTCCCCTCCCCTCCCCGGGCCATGTTGAGGAGAAGGATGTGAGTGCCACCCCTGGGCCCTTTCCCCCCTGCTTTCCGAGCCTGCCAGCCTGCAGAGAGCAGGTGTCCTGTCAATCTCGCCCATCTGGGGAGGCTGCCATTTTCCAGCACAGCTGAGTGGGTGCACTTAATTCCAGGGTGTCGTGGGAGGGTGCTCCCTTGGCCAGCAGACAAGGAACCGCCTTCCCCCAACAGCCTCAGCGGTGGGAAAGCTGCTGTTTGATCCCCATCTCTCTGACTCCAGCTTTTGGTTAGCTCTGCATACTTTCTCAGGAAGCTACTGGAAGACATGGCTCATCAGGGTGAGGGATAACTAAGAATAGCCAAGAACAAGGGAGACAGGAAATCCCAGAAAGGAGAGCTTCAAGGAGCACGTGGGGTTTCCAGGGTGGTGGTGGTGGGAAGTCCAAGGACAGATTTATGCAGCTTCCAAGGAAACAGTCTAGCTGGGGCCAGGGGGCCCAGAGCCCAGGAAGGAGTCTCTTGGAAACAAAAATGGAGCCGGCTGGTTATCAGGTGGGTTTAGCCATGCGAAGGGGTGTGAGGGTACAGCACAGGTACAAATAAAATGAAGTAAATCCAAACATTAAGCAACTGTTAACTTTAGGACAAACAAAAAGTTGTACAAGAAAGAAAGTATAATCACAGTTTATTACTTGACTCAGCAGTGAACGATACATGGTCCTAATCATACAGATATTGAATACTAATCTAACCCAAAGTAGTGCTGTAGCAAACTATATTGCAAGAACCGTAAATCCTCAGCTACCTTAATAGGAAGACAGTAGATGATGCCGAAAGTGGATTAACCAAGACGGATTAGCTATACTTGAAAATGTGGAAGTCGCTACCGGAAGAATCAGCAAAGGCTTGAAAGTATCTAATGAAATTCAGTGAGGCTAGCGATTGTTCTTCTGACTTATCTGCTTTGTAATAAGCCTCCTAACGCTGCTTGCCAAAACAAGCAAACAGAACCCCCCAAAGAACCAGACACTCGTGTTTCGCTTTGAGAAAAACACAAATTAAGAAACCAGTCTGGGCTCCTATTCAGTTCCCAGCTCCGACCCACATCCTGAAGACGCAAGTTTAATCAATATCTGCCCCATCAACAGCCTCTGCGCCCTTGCATCTCTGCATATATCTGCCCCATCAACAGCCTCTGCGCCCTTGCATCTCTGCATATAACCAAGCTCTGCGCCTGTCACACACACAGTTAGAATGTGTCGTCAATAATAAAAACAGTTAGTTGTATACTGGGTTGTAGGAAAAGTCATGACGCATTTTTGCAGCGAAAACCAGAAAAAATACGTCATGACTTTTTCAACAACTCAATACTAAGAATTCTGTTGTATCCTTAATAGCAGCAAATGCACTTCTCTTTGCTTATTTCTGATGAACGGCGATTTGAGTTTGATTCTAGTTAGGAAACAAGCGAATTCCAGCATCTGTAATTCATGTCACCTTGAGTGAGACCCCTGCTGAGTTCTTCACCTAGCAAGGCAGTGCTTGGTCCACATCAGCTCACGTGGAGCACCCTGGATCCCCAGAGCCGTGTAGCAGAGTCTGGGTACACGTTCGGGGGTTTTAGCCACATCTGTGCTAAACTTGATTCCGATTGTCAGGGTTTTAAAAACGAAGGTTCTATAGTGTGAATTTTCAAGCATATTTCAATACTAATGTGTACTTACTTCCATCTACCTCCAAAGGGGTCTTGAGGCAGTTTACAGTAAAATAATAATAACAAAAACCAGTAGGAATTGTAGCTTTATTCATAATTGCCAAAAATGAGAAGCAACCAAGACGTCCTTCAGTAGGTGATGGATAAAGAAACCGTGGTCCATCCAGACAGTGGAATATTATCCAGCGATAAAAAGAAATGTGCTGTTAAGCCACAAAAAAGACATGTTGCTTGCAGTGGAGCCTCAAACACATCTTTCTAAGCGGAAGAAGCCAGCCTGAAAAGGCTACCTACTGTATAATTCAACCGTGTGACATTTTGGAAAAGCAAAACTATGGAGACAGCAGAAAGATCAGGGTTGCCAAGGGTTATGGGGGAGGGACGAATAGGCGGAGCTCGGGACTTTTAGGGCAGTGAAACCACTCTGTATTGTGCTGCCATGGTGGATAGGATACATGTCATTATGTGTTTGTCAAAACCCTGAGAACACAATACAAAGAGTGAACACTGATGTAAACTAGGGGCTTTAGTTAATAATAATGTATCAACCCTGGGTCACCAATGGCGACAACTGTACCACACAAATGCAAGATGTTAATAATACGGGACGCTGTGGAGAGGGAGGGGAGGAGAGGAAGCAGACGGGAACTCCGTATTTTCTGTTCAGTTTTCCCTGTAAACCTAAAACTGCTCAGATGAATGAATGAATGAACTCACTTAAAGAACCGGTATCTCGGTGAAGCCCAAAACCATTAGAATAAGAATGAAGCCACAGGTACGGTTACACTGGAGTGCTCAGGGTAAGAAAAGGCAGTCAGTGGAACACAGACCTTCATTCTGGATTCTCACTCAGGCAGGTCCAAGCGGATAGGTTACATCCAGCGCATTGTCTGCAAAAAGGAAATCGACCAGTTTGTTGGGAGACATAGGCCAAGTTGGAGATGAACCTGTCCCACGGTTTTTATTCCTGAGGGACAGACAGCATAACGGGTGATGACCTTGATTGGACTTTTACTAGAAGTCCTACATATGTATTACCTTTTCATATCAACCCCCTGATGTAGGAAACCAGGGAGGGCCTGCTGGTGCATCACGTTAAAGCCGGCTCTGTGGGGTAGGGTGGAGTGAAGGATGGAGACATGCCTCTCCCGGGTGGGTGCCTATCATGATCCAATTCCATGAATATTCATTTCCCCTCAGCTTCCAAGTTGAGTCAAGGCTGGGCCAGATGTAGCGTGTATCCTTATCTGCTCTTTTTGTTTTTTAAAGGGTTGCTTTGGAAATCAATGCACAAGCAGTGTTCTTGTTCTTATAGATTTAGAGCTTTCAGATACACCCCTCATATTCCCTTCCATGCATTAGCCCAGGAAATCCTGATACCTTAGACGTTAGCACTGAAGGGACTTTGAAGAACAGGGGTCTCCCTCATTTACAGATGAAGAGGTCCAGACAGGGTAAATGCTTTGTTCAGGGCCCACAGCTAGTTAACACCAGAGCTTGTTCAAAGGCCAAAGGCGCTGGTTGATATCAGTTAAGTGACATGCCTGACCCTTCCACTCACATCAAATTACCACCCTGGGTCAGGCCGGATTCTAGGGCACTCATTATGATGTCGGGCGGGCGGGGGACACTGCTGAGAAGCAGGCGACCATGTGACTGCCTCCAGCAAGGCTGCCCGATTGCCACCTGGGCGACGACACCATCCTACTCAGGCAACCTGCCCGCCCTCGGGAAGGCGTGTGTGATTGGGGCCTGCAGGTGTGCGCAGCCACATAGGAAGCCCCGTTTCGCAGGCTGCCTGCTGGCCGAGGTGTGGAGATGGTGCCGGGTTAAGGTTACTAGTGCAAAGGACCCGGGGATTCTGATCCCCCCACCCTCTCAACCCTTCCCCCACCAGCCCAAACACCAACAGCAGCTTTCTAGAATTCAGCGTAAAAGGAAAATCTGGCCACGCTTCCTGCTGACCTGAATACTAAGTCATGTGTGTGCTTGGCGGGGGAGGGGCGGCCAGTGCTCTGTCAGCAGAACCCCAGATGTGGGGACCAACCAGGCCCTTTGCACTCTGTGGCCCAGCTGACATTCCTGGTGGGTGTGTTTATTTTGTTGTCTTGAGCACAGCCCCCACTGGGGGCACTTTTGGTTTGATGATGGTTCAAAACATTTTTTTTGTTTTGTTACTAGGATGAAGGTGAAGCTATGTGAGTGACTCCTAAGGCGAAGGGCTCAAGCCTTGTAGTGTGAATTCTCCATCAGTGACCTTCCCGCTGTTTTATCTGAAGACGGCTGACTCCGATGGCGGAACTGCTTTCTGACAGAAGCTCTAGAGGAAACGAATGCCTGGGTTGTCTTCATCCCTCCAGGACAAAGGACTTGTTCGCAAGCATCTCCGGCTGCTGGTGGGCTGAGCTGCCGTTGAGTGATGGAGCATGGCTGCCCCATGCGTGGCATCTCCACGGCTGCCCGTTCCGGGGACTCAGTGCCCAGGCAATTATTACTGGAGTGCTTGCTCTGTTTCAGGACTGACAGCCCAGGAAAAAGGCATCACATAAATGCAGAGGTCACCTTGCAAAAACTAAACCCACGTTGAATGTTAAATAGTCCCATTGTCAGAAGTGAGAACTCTAAATTGCATTTTTATCGAAACAAAAACAAAAGGTAGATGTGATTCCACTTTGCTCTCTGAGGTCTCCCATTTCTTTAGATGAGGAGGGAAGACGTTTGTCTTTGTGCTACATCTTGGACACGGGTTTGTTTTCTTAAAGGGAAAGAGCTGGACTATATGCACAGTCAGAAAAACATTTAAATTACGCATTTATTGCAAAGTAGAAATATTCTTACAATAACAGTAAGTAAAAAGAGGAACACAGGGTAAAAAGGGGAAAAGCAGTAAAGGAACATAGTCCTTGCTTATTAGAAGGAAACAACCTCATCCATCTGACACTTATCCCGGGAAGACAAGGTTTGGAGAAATTTGCGTCCTAGGCCCTGATAAGGACCAGTGGATCCCCCTTCCATCTTTTTAAAGAGCCCACCTGGTATTCCCCAACGCAGTTTACTGTGTCCAGGTGGTTTAAAGATTTTTTTAAGGCAACGTGGGTTTTGCAATGAGGTTTATGCGGCATGAACTCGCGGGCCGCTTGTTGCGTGCTGTGCTCTGCATCTGCTCTGTCCCCAGCCAGGCCTTTCTGGTTCCTGGAAGCCCTAGAAGAGCTGGAAGCTGGAGGCAATGGCCTGGTTGCCCAGTCCTGACAGGAACAATTGGTTTCAGTCGCCGCCTGCCTGGGAATGTGGTTTGGTGGAGGAAGAGAGGGAGGTGGGCGGGCGGGGTAGGAGGCCTCTGGAGCCAGCCCTCCGAGGGCCAGAGAGCCCCCCCACGCTCCCCTCCCCTTTCGCTCTGCCTCCATCCCCGTGGCCTCAGAGCAGCTGCTGCCCTGGTCTTCCTCTTGGCTGGCCTTACCGCCCCCCCCCCCCCAGTCCTCCATGCCCAGGCCTCCGACCACCGTCATCGATGTAGGTTCATACGTAACCGACTGCATTGTAAGGAAGCTCTGGGGGTTCACAGTGGAGGAATCGTATCTGGAGGTTGGGTTTCTCTCTCACAAAGGGGGTTCCCTCTGTTATTCCAGCACGAGAATGCTAGTCCACGCAGCATCGGGTTGGATGGCTGGGTTAGGTTTCGCTGTCGAGAAGGGAGGTGCTGAGCGGTTGGCACAAATATTCAGTGTGCTTGATGTGGTACAATGGGAACTAGATACTTGGTCTGTGTCCCGGGTTCCTGGCACACAGCCCCTAAAGCCCTCGGAATCTCTGGAGTGATAAGAGCGTCTTTTGTGTGCCAGTGAAATGACTGGTGGCTGGGGGCGCCTAGATAGCTTCAGGACGGGGCTGGTGGCCAGAAGACCAAGGCGCAACTAGAGGGTTGGAACTTTCAGCCCCCCCGCCACCCCTACCTCCAAAGAGGGGAGAGGAGCTGGAGATTGAGTTACTAATCGATGGCCAAAGATTTAATCCGCCGTGCCTGTGTAATGAAACCTCCTGAAAAACCCTACCCAAAGGGACTCAGAGAGCTTTAAGGTGCTGGGAGGGTTGTGCGCCCGCAGAGGGCATAGAAGCTCCACACTCATTCCCTGCACTGCCCTGTGCATTTCCTGCATTTGTTTGTTCCTGGGTTGTATCCTCTGTAACAAACCAATAGTTCTGTGAGCTGTTCTAGCAAATTGTCACCCCTCGAGGAGGGGGTCAAGGGAACCCCTGATTTATAGCCAGTCTGTCTGAACTACAGGTGGCATCTGAAGTCAGGGTAGCCTGGTAGGACTGAGCCCTAACCTGGGGGGGTCTGA